>NW_026890942.1:0-60882 GCF_015708825.2 Lethenteron reissneri
ACCACCGCTCCCCACACACCGCCAACCGTAAGCCAAACTGGTTATGAAAAGCAGAGGGATAGCAAGATGCGTGAACGGGCTCGCTGTCCCAAAACAGAGGTCGCAACCGGGTACCCGATACCCGTACCCTACCCGATACCCGGCTACCCGTACCCGGTCGGGTACGGGTAGCCGGGTAGCCGTTTGCGACCCTGGTGCGGCCGGGTACGGGTACGGGTAGGCCGTGAGTCACTGATGAGTAACCGTTTGTCACTCATTTCGGGTAGGGTACGGGTAGGGAACGGGTACCCGTCCCCGCCGGGTACGGGTACCCATTTGCGACCCTGGTGCGGCCGGGTACGGGTACGGGTAAGGAATCAAAACCCGTTTGCAACCTCTACCCCAAACCCACGCAGGGTCTCCCCCCAAAAGGGGGAACTTTTTTAGTTTTGTTACTTAAGGGGGCAAGGGATGACTAAGGCAGGAAGGAGGCGTGGGCCGTCTCTTCGTAGTCAGCCCCCTTCTAACCTGCAGCTCCCCACTGTGGCGGGCGGCGCTGGCGGCTGCAGCGCCGCCGCTGACGCCAACCCGTCCAGTGCGGCTTCGTGCACGGCGTGCGTGGTCCACTGCGAGTCCATGCACTTACCCAGCACGCACACAAAGTGCTCGATCTTGGAGCTCGTCTCCGGGAACCTGAACCAGAAGTTCCTGGTGGCCGTCAGGATGAGTGTGTGCAGCACCACGAGATGCGGGAAGTACTTGCTGATCCACAGCACCGCGTTGTCGTAGCAGAACTAGTTGATCAACCGGTACTGGTACTGGTCGAAGCCAACCTGGGCGAGTGTGGGAAGGGCAAAATGAACTGGCGTGGCGGTGATGTCGCATGCCCCTCCCTTGCGGTGACAGAGCTGGCTCAAATGTGGCTTTGGCTGATGATGCCGGTTGTAGTTACTGGCGGAACAGCACCGTACTCAAGATCGTCAACGTTGTGCTTTGCTCTTCAACACACCGGTGTGCTGTACTAGGATATTACACTCTACACTACACTATACACTACACTATAATGTACATTACAATATACCACTACACTATACATTACACTATAATGTACATACAATATACACTACACTATACACTACACTATACATTACACTATAATGTACATTACAATATACACTACACTATACACTACACTATACATTACACTATAATGTACATTACACTATACACTACACTATACACTACACTATACATTACACTCTACATACACTATACACTACACTATACATTACACTATAATGACATTACAATATATACCACTATACACTACACTATACATTACACTATAATGTACATTACACTATACACTACACTATACACTACACTATACCTTACACTATACACTACACTATACATTACACTATAATGTACATTACAATATACACTACACTATACACTACACTATAAATTACACTACACTATACACTACACTATACACTACACTATACACTACACTATACACTACACTACACTATACATTACACTATTCCTCGGGCAATTGCCGGTGGTGCCGAGCCGGCCCGAGGGGGAACCTCACCGTGTGAGCCCTGGGGTTGGCCACGAGCGTCCTCAGGACGGTCTCGTTCCACTCCTTCAGATCCACGTCGAAGCCTCTCGGCACCGGCACGCACAGAATGCGCTCGTTCATGTTCTGGGCGGAGGTGGGGCAAGTGGGTACCACGTGACCATGACGTGACGCCGTGTGGTCTCCTTAACTCAGGTTCACTTTGCGAGATTCCCGGTGTACGGGGGGAGATAACCCATATAGACCCAAGATGTGCTCTCTAGCCAGCGCTATGAGTGAGCTCGCACGTCGAGTTGGAAGCCACGACCCCCTCTGTACCAGGCGAGATAGTTAACATCTCCCGGCCACCGTGATGATGAGACACACGCGAAGTCCAAATATGCAGAAGGGGTAGGGATGGAACCCACATAGACCCAAGATGTGCTCTCTAGCCAGCGCTATGAGTGAGCTCGCACGTCGAGTTGGAACCCACGACCTCCTGCGTACCAGGCGAGGTAGTTAACATCTCCCGGCCACCGTGATGATGAGACACACGCGAAGTACAAATATGCAGAAGGGGTCGGGATGGAACCCACATAGACCCAAGATGTGCTCTCTAGCCAGCGCTATGAGTGAGCTCGCACGTTGGAACCCACGACCCTCCTGCGTACCAGGCAAGGTAGTTAACATCTCCCGGCCACCGTGATGATGAGACACACGCGAAGGTCCAAATATGCAGAAGGGGTAGGGATGGAACCTATGACCTCCTGCGTACCAGGCGAGGTCGTCAACATCTCAGCGATGTTATCCATAGCAAGGTGGCGACATTGATGAATGTGCGTGGGGACTGGTGCGTTGGAACAAAGCACCTGCAGCATCCCGGCAAAGATGCCGATCATGAACATGGGCACAGAGAGCATGTCGCACAACACGTCCCACCAGGGCTGAAGGATCTTGAGGTCCGGGTGACCCTCCAATGAGAAGGAGGAGGTCAGGGCTCCGACGGGAATCATGACTCCGAGCCGAGACTGCACACAAGCAGACACACACACGGACACACACGCAGACACACACACACAGACACACACACACAAGCAGACACACACACGCAGAGACACACACAGAGGCGCACACACATGCAGACACACACACACAGACACACACAAGCATACACACACAAGCAGACATACAAGCAGACACACACATAGGCGCACACACACACACACAAGCAGACACACACAGGCAGACACACTCACACAGACACACACACAAGCAGACACACACAGGCAGACACACTCACACAGACACACACACAAGCAGACACACACAGGCAGACACACACACGCAGACACACACAGGCAGACACACACACACAGACACACACACAAGCAGACACACACAGGCAGACACACACACACAAGCAGATACACACAGGCAGACACACACACAGACACACTCACGCAGACACACACACAAGCAGACACACACAGGCAGACACACACACAAGCAGAGGCGCACATACAAGCAGACACACACACAAGCAGACACACACAGGCAGACACACACAGACACACAGGCAGACACACACAAAGAGGCGCACACACAGACACACACAGAGACACACACACACAAGCAGACACACACACACAAGCAGACACACACAGGCAGACACACACACAGACACACACACAAGCAGACACACACAGGCAGACACACACAAGCAGACACACAGGCAGACACACACACAGAGACACACAAGCAGACACACACACGCAGACACACTCACACAGACACACACAGGCAAGCAGACACACACAGGCAGACACACACAGGCAGACACACACAGGCAGACACACACACACAGACACACAAGCAGACACACACACGCAGACACACACACACAAGCAGACACACACACACAAGCAGACACACACACGCAAGCAGACACACACACGCAGACACACACAAGCAGACACACACACACAGGCAGAACACAGGCAGACACACACACAGACACACACAAGCAGACACACACACAGACACACACAAGCAGACACACACAGGCACACACACACACAGGCAGACACACAGGCAGACACACAAGCGACACACAACAGGCAGACACACACACAGGCAGACACACACACACAAGCAGACGCACACACACACACACAGGCAGACACACACAAGCAGACACACACACGCAGACACACTTACACAGACACACACACAAGCAGACACACACAGGCAGACACACACACAAGCAGACACACAACAGGCACACACACACACACAGGCAGACACACACAGGCAGACACACAAGCAGACACACACACAGGCAGACACACACACAGGCAGACACACACACACAAGCAGACACACACACAAGCATAATCAACGATTTTTGGGTTTAGATCGCGTTTATTTATAAATGTGTCGTAACCCTCCACCACCCGACACGGCCAATCAGTAAAAATGTATCACGTTGACAAAGACAAATAGTTCACTGCTTTAGCCCACCGGTGTGTTGAAGCAACAACATTCACAATTTGAGTACGACGTTTCGCTGGTAATTACAACCAGCATCATCGGGCAATTCGCCAGAATGGTGAGGCTCTCCTGTGTCTCCCGTTCTTATATAGAGCAGCAGCAGGATGACGTCAACATTAACTCATTAACTCATCAGGTGCAAAGATTCAAGGGGGGAGTGATTGTAATTATATACTAGATTAGTAATCAGGCTATTGTTCCGATGCGAGTTGTAGATTAGTAATCATTTGGAATGTGTTTTATTGTGATTATGCTACATTAGTAATCAGTTAGTGGTTGTTTCCCTTATAAGTAATTGTAATGTATCTTATTTAATAATACGCTTCCAGGCCGCACTAAGCCTGTAGCTGTCTGAGCGATTAAAGTTATTTCTGTTTCTCTCAATTTCAATCGATTCTCTAATTAGTCTTTGCCAGTAGTAACTAGTTTTACACAACACTTCCACGTTGTCAAAATCAATTGAGTGTCCCTGTTGGCATGCATGTTCTGCTACTGCCGACAGTTGTGTTTGTGATAGTTTAATATTTCTCTGGTGTTCTTTTAGTCTTACACTAACGTTACGCCCTGTCTGTCCAATATAGCATCTGCCACATACACAATTAATCCGATATACACCTTCTGTTGATAATTTAGGTAATTCGTCTTTAGTGCACGTTACTAGTTGTTGAATTTTGTGTACTGTACCAAATCTTACTGTAATGTTTTGCTTTTGCAAAACACGGGCTAATTTATCAGTTACTCCTGAGATAAATGGTATTTTTATTGTTTTAATAATCTGATCGCTTTCAGCAGTGTTGCTTTGCGATCGTGATTTGGCTTTTAGTGCTCTGTTAATTTGAGCATTATTGTAGCCATTCTGTCTTAGTGCTTATTTAACATGTTTAATCTCTCTCATTACAGTAAGATTTGGTACAGTACACAAAATTCAACAACTAGTAACGTGCACTAAAGACGAATTACCTAAATTATCAACAGAAGGTGTATATCGGATTAATTGTGTATGTGGCAGATGCTATATTGGACAGACAGGGCGTAACGTTAGTGTAAGACTAAAAGAACACCAGAGAAATATTAAACTATCACAAACACAACTGTCGGCAGTAGCAGAACATGCATGCCAACAGGGACACTCAATTGATTTTGACAACGTGGAAGTGTTGTGTAAAACTAGTTACTACTGGCAAAGACTAATTAGAGAATCGATTGAAATTGAGAGAAACAGAAATAACTTTAATCGCTCAGACAGCTACAGGCTTAGTGCGGCCTGGAAGCGTATTATTAAATAAGATACATTACAATTACTTATAAGGGAAACAACCACTAACTGATTACTAATGTAGCATAATCACAATAAAACACATTCCAAATGATTACTAATCTACAACTCGCATCGTAACAATAGCCTGATTACTAATCTAGTATATAATTACAATCACTCCCCCCTTGAATCTTTGCACCTGATGAGTTAATGAGTTAATGATGACGTCATCCTGCTGCTGCTCTATATAAGAACGGGAGACACAGGAGAGCCTCACCATTCTGGCGAATTGCCCGATGATGCTGGTTGTAATTACCAGCGAAACGTCGTACTCAAATTGTGAATGTTGTTGCTTCAACACACCGGTGGGCTAAAGCAGTGAACTATTTGTCTTTGTCAACGTGACACATTTTTTACTGATTGGCCATGTCGGGTGGTGGAGGGTTACGACACATTTATAAATAAACGCGATCTAAACCCAAAAATCGTTGATTATGAGAAACAGCTTGGCGGATAGTGCGATCAGAGTATCCGTTCATCCTGAGGGCCCGATGTACATGTCTTAATTCACCGGCCAGGTGGTGTTGGTCAGAAATGCCATGGGCTCTGTGGTATAGCGTTTTGATGAGAGAATTCTTTTGAGATGGGTGGTGGTGGGAATCCGGTTTCAAGTAGGAATCTGTGTGGGTGGCTTTCCTGTAGACAGAATGTCCCAAGGATCCGTCAGGCCTCCTCTCAAACAGAATATCCAAGAATGGTAGTTTACCGTCTTTCTCCACTTCCATGGTGAATCTGATGGATGGGTGTCTAGAATTGATGTGGTCCAAGAAGTGGTTCAATGCTGGGAGGCCATGTGGCCAGATGACGAAAGTGTCGTCCACATACCTCTTCCACAAGGAAGGACGCAGGGTGGATGTCTGGATGGCGTCTGATTCAAACTTTTCCATGAACATGTTGGCTATAACTGGTGACAAGGGGGAGCCCATAGGGGTACCCTCATTCTGTTTGTAGAAGGTGCTATTCCAGGTAAAATAAGTGTTGGTGAGGCAATGCCTAACCAGCGCAGGTAATAATCTTTAGAAACACACTGATTGCAGTAAAAAAAATTCACAAGAATGAAAGTCACTGTCATGAAAAACAACAAATTATAAATTGCAATTTAAGGCATTGCTACATACCAAGGCTTTGCTCTGCTGTATTAAATTGCACCGCAGAATTGTGAGGATCATATTCTTTCCAAGCTCCTCTTTCCCAGGTAGGTCTCTCTCCCACCAAGACTCGCACAGGTTTATGACCGTGTTTCTTAGGTTAGGGTGAGCATCGGTGAAAAGTGGCAACAGGGCTGTCAACAGGGTGAGAAAAACGGTAGAGTAGATTGGAACTAATTATCACCACAGGAACATATATATCTTGTATTGTTGCCTGATGTAACCACCTGGAAGGCATTTTTTATACAGGGTGACAAAAAAGTCTGGACAAATAGGGTTATTTCATTTATTTTAGCACTGGCATTAAAACATTTAAACAGTTTATTCTTTAAGTTAATATTTATCTATTATCATTATTCATATATATTTGTATTCTTCCTGTGGGTTCACCACAATCCCGTTGTTTACAAAATTCGACCAAGAACCCTGAATGAATTTAGACAAAACGTAATTTAGGAATGGTCAAAGATTACACGTGAATCTAAAAAAGTCCAAAAATAACTTCTACAGAGAATTCATGTGTACATTCATGTTAATGGAAGTCAGTTTGAAAATTGTTAAAATAAGATAACCCATTCAGTCTTGACCTATGGGCCACTCTGTATATTCAGCATAACAATAATTTGTAGGCTCAATTATTAAATAAACTATTGCCAATATTTTGGTAATCTACCCTATACAGTACTTGAAATCAATATATCATCCAGTGCGCATGCATAACATTTCCCAGTGCAACATCAAGAAGTATTTTATTTTGCAGATATTTATGAGATGAACATACTGCAATATTGTTCATTGGGATATGCAGCTCTAAACAGTGAACTGTTATAAATTATCCAAGTCAGAGAAATGTGGCAAATAACTACTTTATGTATCTTGAATGAGATTTTCAGCAGATACTTATTAACTTTTTGTTCTCGTTCTCCTACTATACATACTCACGAACTTTTACTCTTTCCAATTATAAAAAACTGAGAAGTCGTGGAAACAGATATAGTCAATAATTTATCAATTTGTATCAATTATTCATAGACGTCACCCTGCCTCTTTACCATGTAGAATGATAGCCGACTCCAAAATGTCTTCTATCACCTCCGCACTGACAGTTTTCACAGCCACAGATAGCACTGTGGCTACAGCCGTCACAACAGCTACAGTTGACTCCTGGATGCAAACACATAATGATGGGAGCAGGTGTCACATTTTAACCACACAACTCCTAACATCAACAATCAAATAACAAGTGCCATCCATTGTCAGAGTTAATATATCACAGTATTTTTAGTGAACGTGTATAAAACCAGTTGAAATTTTTTTCATGTCTTTGCATGCTTACCACAATCATTCATACTCTTTAAAACGTGTTTTTATCTACAGTACTCAGAATATATGACAAGCAACTATAATTTAATTAAATGTTTTGGGTATATTAATACAGGTAAATCAGACGAATACAGAATTTTTAATTGTCTGGTAGCTCATGGGCTGATGCAGTAAAATTGACAAAACAATGAGCCAGCAAAGCTGAGATTCTTGGTTCAGGTCCAAGATAAAATAAGGCTTGCAAGTATAAGAAGCCTTAATGATCTCAGCCAGACCACCAATGGGTGTAATTTTCTGTTTACAATCATACTGAGATATTTGGTTGATAGGCATTCGATGAATCACGTTAAAATGTACCATGAAAGAGTAAAAGGACAGAATTTAGATGTATAGTACCGATCCCGTGGCTTCTGTCTCCATGTCGTCGTGTTGCGGTGGGTCAGGGTTCCATTGCTCAGCGGGGCAACGCAGCAGGCTCTCAGTGAGTATCTTGCCGATACTCTCAAGTGCATCCTTCAGAGCGCGCAGTGGCAACTCCTCCAGCACTTCCTTCAAGCAGAATGGGTCTGTGCGGCTTTTCTACAAGAAACACCGTGATTATATGACATTTAACTGTTCGGCTGCATTCCCTGAGCAAGTAACGATGTATTGAATAGAATGAAACGAATTCTAACGCTAATGGTATATGTACAACATCATTTGTGCGATCATTATTGTATGTTTTAGAATGGTTTCATGTGATCTGTGCAGTCACTAGAGGCATTATATTTACCAAAATATGAAATAATATCGAATATCAAGGTAAAATTGTAACATTTCACTGAATTGATGCATGTATTCGTGTTCAGGATTCCAAGTAAGGTTCTGGGTAGACGACAGCTTCTTCAGAATGCTGCTGCTAGAGTCCGTACGCACACACCATTACGCGAGCACATCACACACCTGCTTTCTTGTGTTTACACTGGCTACCAGTCAAGTATCAAGTGGATGAAAAGACCCTGCTGCTGACCAAATCTCAGTGGGTTAACCCCACAATATTTGCAGGAATGGATCCATGTTTACACTCCAACGAGGTCCCTGAGATCTTCAAATCGCCTTCTTCTAAGTCCTCCGAGGTCAAGGCTCATTTCCTGAGTGACGTCGTGATTTATTTTATTTTTATACCTACGTGACTTTACCGAAAGAACCAAAGAGTATGGATTCCTGCAGTCACGAAAGCTTCAAATTAAGGTCAATGAAATAATTTAAAAATTTTAATATTTTTTTTTACTTTATTTAAACGGCGTTCTAAGAAAGTTGTTCTTTTTACGCTGTAGATGATTTTGCTGCTATAAAGTGTCCGAATGACGGGGCCACTTTGTTGAGCGGCTATCATTTGTGGTCGCCAGGTCGCTTCTAAAAAACAAGTTCACAGCCTCAGTGGGGCTTTGCCTGGTAGGATGGGGCATGGTTGAGTGTTGTATTTGTAGATTTGAAGCTTTCGTGACTGCAAGGATTCATATTCTTAGGTTTTTTCGGTAAAGTCACGTAGGTAAAAATTTTAAATTAATAAAAGTGATACAGCTATCGTGCTGTGACGGTTCCACCTGAAGACGGAAGCTTGTGTTGCCTCCCAAACGTCGTGATTTTTATTTTATTTTTATTTTACTTTTATTAAATTGAAATTTTTTACCTACGTGACTTTACCGAAAAAAGCTAAGAATATGTAGTATTTGTGTCTGTGTCTGGGTGATTTGTTTATCCGTCTTGTACTTTGTACACCTATCGTGTTTTTTAAAATCCTTTATATTAAGTTCACTTGCTTGCTTAGGACCGTGCAAATCTTTCGGTCGTTTTTTAACCCACTTTCCGTGATCCAATCGAGCTGACATTTTCCACACAGACTCGTTGTGCGTGACAATTAATGGTCGTGAAAAAAATTCCAAAATTTTATACTTTTTAGGACAAAAATATTATATTTAATTACCAATTGCTTAATACTGCAGACAATCATCTGACCCATAGGTGGCAGCCATCTCAAGCCAGAGGATGAGAGGACTCTAGCCGCCACGCATATAAAGGATTTATAGTGAAAAACGTTGTTTTTACGGTTATACTTGTTTTGTCATTGTTGTTGTTGTAACGTTCTTAGCCCGTGCCCCTTACTGGACATCTGTGCATAAAAGAGCTTTGTAGCTCATCGGATTCCTCCCGCAGTTTAAATAAATATTCTGATTAATGATATCTGATGTTGGTTGTCAAGGCCCCCCCTCCTCCCCTCCCAACTCGTAGCTTTGGCCACCGGGGGAGGGGCGGGGTGGGGGGGCAAGGCAGCTCCCCCCCCCCACTTGGCTGCCCCCCACGATCGTCACGTGACCGGTCACCGCATTGCGAATGGCGAGAACCACCCCGTAGCGCCCCCCCTCCCCTCCACCTCATCCCCCACCCCCCACCCCTTCACCCCCATCGCCCCCTCCACTTCTCCCCCTCCATCATCCCCATTTCCCCCTCCACCTACTCCCCCACCAGCCCCCCTCCACCCCCTCCCCCCCCTCCACCCCCCATCTCCCCTCCATCGCCCCCTCCACCACCACCCCCATCCCCCCCATCTCCCCTCCACCACTCCCCCTCCACCCCCCACTCGCCTCCCCCCATCAACCCCTCTACTCCCTCTCCACCCCCCATCTCCCCTCCTCCACCCCCCACCCCTTCACGCCCCCTCCACTTTTCCCCCTCCCCCCTCCATCATCCCCATCCCCCCATCTCCCCCTCCACCCCCCTCTCGCCCCCCCCTCCCACCTTGTTCATGTCGAAGGTCCTGAACATCTGCTCGATGTAGGCGTTGCCCTCCGCCGTGACGCTGCTGATGCCGAAGAACTGCTTGAACTCGTGCAGCGTCAGCTGGCCCGAGGGGCACTCTCGCATGAACTTCTTGTACCACAAGTGGATCTCCACCGAGTGGAGGTCGTCCACCGCGGAGCCGTTCTCGTTCCCCATTGAGCTGCCCTCGGAGGTGCCCTCGGAGGTGCTGATGGTGGTGCTGGTGGTGGTGCTGGTGTTTGTAAGTGGTGTTGATGGTGGTGCTGCTGGTGGTGCTGCTGATGGTGGTGCTGGTGGTGGTGCTGCTGGTGGTGCTGGTGGTGGTGCTGGTGTTGGTGCTGGTGCTGCTGGTGGTGGTGCTGGTGGTGGTGCTGGTGCTGCTGGTGGTGGTGGTAATACGATGACCGCCGAGCTGTTGGTGACTTGGCCGGTGACCCGTGGCGTTATTTCCCACGCGGCGGTCAAAGTTGGCGTGAGGATTTCGACGGTAATAAAACGTCAAAATCCTCTCCCTCTCTCCCCCTCTCTCTCCCACTTTGTTTTACGTTCAGAGGAAACAAGAAGATACTCGGTGTAATCGGCACTTTGCTTCGTTCATCATTTAGTTTTTTTTGTTTTTTTTTTCAATGCTTTGCTTTATGCCTCCCACACTTTTTAAATGAAAGATTTCACAAAAGATTTCACGCTCTGCTCTCCTCCCTCTCTCTCTCTCCCTCTCGCTCTCTCCCCCCTCTTCGGAGGCGATGGTTGTCTTGCCCGACGCCTCGGCCACGATTGCACGGTGCCCGTCCCCACGGAAAGGCTCGCGTCGGCCGCTCGGCGAACTCGAAACTTTGCCAACTCAGAACGAAGTCCCGAGACCACCTCCCACCCCCTCCTCCCCTAGCCGGCGAGTGACTAACACCGACTGACTGTGCTCCCCATGGAGAAATTGTTAGCTTTGTTGAGCTGAGCGGTTTTGTTTGACCACACACACCGCTCTCTATCCAGATCGCGAAATAACTATTTACGAATATATATTAATGTTGTTTTATATATGTTAAAAACAGACAAAACGATTGAATTCCTTCATTCAGACGCTGTCTTTCCGACAGACCTGTTCTTCACCTGAGGACGGCTGCTTGCGTTGTGGCCGAAACGTCATGAGAATTATTTTATTATGTTTTATTTTTATTATTTTATTATTTCTCTTCTACGTGACTTTAACGAAAGAACCAAGAAGATGAATCCCTGCAGGCACGAAAGCTTTAAATCGAAAGTTGTTGTTGTTTGGACGGGCGACGCAAATGAAGCACGTGGCCTTGGTGCCGGTACATGTCACTTGACATTCTGCTGCCGGATCGAGAGACACGTCGGGGCAGGGCATAAATGTTGACGAAGTTTCCCAAACTCAGAGAATTGCCGATTAAAAAAAAAACAATATCGCTCTCCTACATCTTATTTGCCACGTGTCTAAATACATATTTTTTATGATTGTCAATGTAGAAGACGGATATCTTTCTATTTAACATGTTCATACTCGTCAACCCAAAAGGTTTATATATTCTTAGGTTTTTTCGGTAAAGTCACGTAGGTAAAAAATTCAAATTAATAAAAGTAAAATAAAATAAAAATCACGACGTTTCGGAGGCAACACAAGCTTCCGTCTTCAGGTGGAACCGTCACAGCACGATAGCTGTATCAAGTGATACAGCTATCGTGCTGTGACGGTTTTTTATTTTAAATTTTTACCTACGTGACTTTACCGAAAAAACCTAAGAATATGAATCCTTGCAGTCACGAAAGCTTCACATCTAGAACCAAAAGGTTTACCCCGTATTCTTGTATAGGGAAATAGAGTTTTCAGGTCCATACAGCGTACAGCCATTTCAATACGGGCTTTGTAGGATGAACGTTGAGATTTTTAAGGGGCACGGGGTGACCAATAAGGTCTGAATTGGTCTGTAATAAGGTAGGTACTGATAAGAGGTTGACAGGTATGTATGTTTTTCAAATTTAAAAACTTAATAACATTCGAATAAATATCACATTTTATCGATACATCCAATGTGGAGACTCGGAGCTTGATCGTGTCTGGCTCGCACAACTTGTGAATGCCATTCATAAACACATTTTTGTTTTGGCAAGTAATGCGCTGTTTAAATTCCAGTCGAAATAAATAAACCGACCCGCCATAGCCACGAATCCGCTCACGAAACCTGCAAAACTTCGCAAACGTTCAGGTCACATGAGCAATTGTAAATGCTTCCGAATCCGTCAGGGGAGAACGGCAATACATCGTTCGCGAAACCAAAAAACCTTAACACAGGCACACGCGGTACGTTATAATATTTGACATTCGTGGCCGAGTATAACCGCTGTGAATGGCTGTCTCCCCCCCCCACCGCCCGCGCTTGAAAAGGATGTTAAATTAATTAGGCCGCTATACCAGCGAAGGACACTAGCAACGCAAATAATAAAAATAAAAACCAACCGCTAACATCTCGTGTGATTTGTCGGTCACGTTTCACGACGCACGGTAAGTCGTTTTATGTCCTGAAGGAGAGGGCGACCTTCCTGCCTAGTTACTGCCCAGCGCGCCGCAGACTCGGGTTTTGCAGATCTCCGGGAGCACGACCGAAAATAATGATAAATAAAAACCACCGATACTCGCCACTTGGCCTCATGCCCACAGAGGTTTTGGCAAACCGTCGTGCCGATGTCCGCGTTGAGCAAAACTGCAAGGCACATGGACAGGATTCATTCGATCTTGAGGGTGCGACCGGTCGAAATTTACTTGAGGGTGAGGTTACATTTTCTTGCGGTCAGGTTAAAAAAAAGTTAAAATGCACGGGCACAATCGCAAAAACCTTCCGTTGTTCGGATGGCTTCCGTTTACGAGTGGTACGAGCCCACACGCAGGCTTGGTTACAGGCGCTGTGAGGTTAGACGCTGCATGGGTGCAATGCAAATGATGCTCCAATTTACAGGTGGTAAATTAGGGTCTTGCCGTGGAGTGGGAATTAATCTCGGCAAGCGAATTGGTTAGATTTCCAGTCTCGGGAATTTTAAGGTGAAATATCCAGACAGGAACAACTGTGTGGAAATGGTTCCTGCCATAACAATGTGGAATTTTCTTTACTACTTGCTGTCAAACAAGTTAAGCGCCGCCCGGCACATTTAAACCTAACTCAGGAGTTGTAATGCAACGCCCAACTGCTACAAGGCAATATGGTAGAATACTGATAATAATGATGCCGCCATTAATTTAATTGTTAAGAAAATCTCGCAAACCCTATGCTAAAAAAATCCAGGCGTGTATCCGACCAAATCCATTTTGAACCTTTATTCCAAGAAATCGGAATACATGAAAACCCCGCTGAAGAGACGGGTCAGAAACCTACTTGCTGTGCTGTCCACCCTCCACACCCTCGTGGGGGGGGGGTCACAAACCCGGCGTCCCCGAGGAGATGTGGCAGCAAATTCCCGGCGCGTCCCAGCCGGCACGATCGGCCGCACGATTCCGATCAACTCGGCACGCGGGTGCGGACGAGACGACCATATAATTCGGCAACCGAGGGCACAACGACCGACGAGACGGCGGCGTCACCCGTCCGGCGCCGGGTACGCCCGGTTCAGCGTCACCTCCACGCAATCGGCCCCAAGCCGGCACTGCTCAAGCACGAACAGCATCCTCCGGCCGGCGAGAGGCGATGCCGATTCGGTGACCTGCAGCGGCGAAACCCCGGGCGGCACGCTGCCGTGCGCCAGAATCTCCAGCAGCCCGGCACGCTCCTCGGCCAACGGGCACGCGGCCCGGCGGTCCCCGCGGTCCCACACCGGCACGAACGGCACGTCCAGCGCCACCTTGCGGTCCAGCCCCAGCAGCGTCATCACGAAGTAGCCGACGAGATCGCACGCCGGGCGGAAGGCTCCGGCGTCGGGCGCGGCGTCCGCGGGCAGGCTGGCGCGGCGTGCCGGCTGCAGGTTGCAGAGCTCGCGCTGAGCGTCGCGCCGCTCGTGGTCGTAGCGCCGCATCACGGCCTCGGCCGGCAGCTCGCCCAGGCGCAGGTGGTCGGCGAGGACGAGCTGAGAACCGGACCAATCGTTGGTCTCCCACAGGGCCTTGGCGGAGTTAGGCTCGCGCGCCGCGGGACCCCGCGCCGGCAGGATCTCTCGCGACGCGGCCAGCATCGTCCCGCGCTCGGGACCGGCCGTAGTCTCCGCCGACGGCGCGAACAAGTTGGCGACGCTCCCTTCGTTCGCGTTCACCGGGGCGCCGGGCGGCCCGGGCTGTCGATGGTTTCCCACGACGTTGTCGAGCCTCGGCTTCTTCTTCGCGGCGCCGTGACTGGCGACGGCCGCCCGCGGCTCCGTTTTCCTCGAGCGCAGGTTGTAGCTGCGCCACTCGACCACCTGCGCGGAGGTCAGCGGGACGTCGTCCTCGTCCTCCGTCTCATCCTCCGCTTGCGATGGCTGCACCGCCGCCGCCGCCGCCGCCTCCTCCGCCGCCTCCACGCCCCAGAAAGACGCCGAGGGCGACGCGTCGTGCACGCCGTTCTCCTGCCCACCCGCCCCCTCGCTCAGCTCCACGTAGCGCACCTCCGCGATGGTGCCCTGAACCACCAGGCGCTTCTGCTCGCGGTAGTGCAGCCGGGCCACCTCCGAGCGCAGTTCCTCCAGCGGGGTGACGGTGAGCGCCGTCGGCCGTCCCGCGGCGAACTCCGCCAGCGTCGTGGGCAGCGGCGGGAAGACGTAGCACCCGCCCACCGCCGAGCGGGCCAAGAAATCGTCGTCCGCGATGCCGCAGCACCACTGCGCCACCTCGAGCACCGCGGGCTCGGCGGCGTACGGCTTGCCGGCGTGCTGGCCCGAGACGAACACCTGGCTCTCGACGGACGTGGTGAGGTAGGGCCCGCCGAGGCCGTGCCTGACGCGCATCTGCGTGCACACGACGAGCGTGGCGGGCCGCAGGAGGTCGTGCACGTCGGGCTGCGACGTGGCGAAGAGCTGCAGCACGAAGGGCTCCTCGCTGCTGGCGTCCACCGCGTGCACCCAGCGGCACACCCAGAAGTCGTCGCGCGCACGCCACGGGTTCTCCTTCTTGCGGATGCGCTCCTGGCGCCCCACGAACGACACCAGGCCGACCACGTCGCACGCGCGGTCGGCCGGCAGCGAGCCGAGGTCTCGGCGGCGGGTGAAGCAGTAGCGCCCCTCGGGCAGGTGCCAGGCCGGGTCCACGTGGCGCGGGTGCACGACCCGGATGTCGGCGGCCGGGTTTCGCGAGTTCAGGTTGATCTCGAACTTCTTGAACACGGGCAGGCCCAGGTCGTAGACGTCAGGCCAGGTGCGGCACGCGAAGGCGTCCTTCAGCATGTAGTCGCCCAGAACGAGCGCCTGGCCGGGCTGCAGGCAGCGGAACCACTCGGGGCACAGCTCGTTCCACAGGACGGCGGGCACCACGCCCGTGCCGTCGCACACCTCCAGGTAGACGCGGTAGGGCCACGGCCGCAGCCTGTCCACGCGGCCAAAGTGCAGCAGCCGCGACTTGTGCAGCAGCCGCACAACGAGCGGGAGGCCCCTGGCGCCCGACGCGGCGGCCTCCGCGAGGCTCCGGACGGTGGCACGGCGCGCCGGCCGCACCGGCACGTCCTCTGCCGTCGCCTCCTCCCACCGCTGCCCGTGGTAGTCCTCGCTGTTCCACAGGGGCAGGTAGTAGTCGCGCGCCGCTCCCAGGGGCTTGTCCGCGCACGACGCCCCCCGGGCCCAGGGCAGGGCCTCGGCGTCGGCGCCCACCAGCAGGCGGGAGCGCTCCGCCGTCACCTCGGCGTCGGCGATGACGGGGAAACGGACGCCGACCACCAAGCGCTCGGCCGTGCCGACGTCGTAGCGGAGGACGAGCAGCTCGCAGCCCGCCTTCAGCCGGTTCGTGTGCACCAGGTGGATCAGCCGGAGCGCCAGCGAGCACTTGAGCCGGCGCTCGCCGTCCGTCACCGTGACGTCGTAGGCGAAGCTGGGCTGCGGAGGCTGGTGCTCGCCGTGCTCCTGCGGCACCTTTAGATCGCGCAGGTAGCGCTCGACGGCGACCACGGCGACGGACGAGGGCTCCACGTTCACCTCCATGCTCTGCAGGTCGTCGAGCGTCGCGGTCAGGCGCGCCAACGGGGTGGGTTCCAGCGGCGGCAATGACGCGGGGGGTTCGGCGGAGTCGGCCATCGTCGAACGCGACGGCGGCAGTAACCGAAGGGGCGGCTCGGCACTGAAGGGTTCAAGGCGCCGGTGCAGCGTCTGCCGTCTCGCCGAAGTGCCTTGCGCGCCGAGAAGCTTGCGACGTCATCCCCCGCAGCGTTTGCCTGACCAGAGCTGAGGCTGAGAAAAAAAAAAAGAGAATTTGGCCACACGATGCCACTGGTACGTTCCTGAAGGACGACTGAGACTAAAGGTGTCTTCTTGGGGAAGGGCATAAACTGTTGGGAAGTTGAAATATATAACAGGGGTTATTACGCGGGTGGAGTCACACCACAGCCGGTTTACATCGGGGATGAGTTGCTGAAAGACACGACGGCGAATGTCGCGATGACGTAAAGCCAAGCGTTGATTACCATATAAACACATAGGCTTTTGCGACCAATATCATCCATAACAGGTTTTTTTGAAGGTTAGAAATATAAATGTCTTTAAACCCACGTCCACGCGACAAAGCCAAATAGCCAGGTTTGTCACGTAAACAGAACATGCCAATTTGTTACTAGTACATCATACCGGTGTGTTGGAAAACAAAGCCACAACATTTACAGGGTTATGTTTATGGATTTGTTTGATTAGGTTTAGGGGTATGAGTGAGGGTTATGGGTTAGGCTTGGAGTTTCTGGATATGGTTTGGAGTTAGGGCTTAGGGTTTTGGACTTGGGGGTTAGGATGTAGGGTTTAGGGCTAAATTCTGGGTTTGGAATTATGGTTAGGGTTTAGAGTTAGAGGTTAGAGTTAAGGTTTACGGTTACGTGTTATATAGGCTTTTCTTTACCACTAGATCAATGCCTTCGCAATCTATATAGGTTCATCGTGGGGGGTGGTGGGGGGTGGGGTTCTGACCATACTTCACCACGCTGGTCAATGCGTAATGACCATACTTCACCACGCTGGTCAATGCGTAATGACCATACTTCACCACGCTGGTCTATGCGTAATGACCATACTTCACCACGCTGGTCTATGCGTAATGACCATACTTCACCACGCTGGTCAATGAGTAATGACCATACTTCACCACGCTGGTCAATGCGTAATGACCATACTTCACCACGCTGGTTTATGCGTAATGACCATACTTCACCACGCTGGTCTATGCGTAATGACCATACTTCACCACGCTGGTCTATGCGTAATGATCATACTTCACCACGCTAGTCTATGCGTAATGACCATACTTCACCACGCTGGTCTATGCGTAATGACCATACTTCACCACGCTGGTCAATGAGTAATGACCATACTTCACCACGCTGGTCAATGCGTAATGACCATACTTCACCACGCTGGTCTATGCAGGGGTTGGGATGTGGATTCTGACCATACTTCACCACGCTGGTCTGTGCTGGTGTTGGTATGTAGATTGGCCATACTTCACCACACTGGTCAATGCGTAATGACCATACTTCACCGCGCTGGTCTACGCAAGGGGTTGGTTGACATCACTCGCCACTGATGCGAGCCGTGTGTGTGTGTCTGTGTGCTGATAGGGCAGCCACCGCATGCCTAAACAGCTTTTGTTCGGCCGGATCGAGGGGGCTAGACGGGCGCGGCACGGGCTGGAGAAGAGATGGAGTGATGTGGTACAGGAGGACGTGGAGCTGAGTGGACTTGCCGATGACTGGTACCAGCGGTGTCAAGATCGGCCTCAGTGGAGGAGGCTCGTGAAGGACGCTACTGGGCAGTTGGAGGCAGTCGCCCTCCAACAACAACGGAGGGCGGAGGAGCGACGCTCACAACAACGAGCGGAGCGCCGGGTGGCTAAAGCACAGCAAGTTGGCACAGTAGGGGGCACAGGTGGTGCATCAGCCAGTCATCTCGGTCATCTCGGTCAGTCGACCCGTGGCACCTGCTGGGTCTGCCCCGTGACCTCCTGCCAGCGGGCGTTCGACACTTCACTTGGCCTCAAGGTGCACATGGCCTGGCACAAGCGTCGTGGTGACGTCACCGCCACTTAGTGGCGAATGGCGGTTGTTGTTGTTGTTGTTGATAGGGCAAGTCCCGCTTACACACCCAAACCGCACTGCAGCACAATTAGCTACGCTGACGATATCCCTGCCGCTAGGATCAAGCGAGATGCTGTGGGTGTCGTTCACTAACATCGAGTGTAGAGAGAATAGAAGAGAGACACACGCAGCTTTACCCGCCGGTGGTGATGATGGGTCTTGTCCCGTAGGCCGCAACGCATTCGCCTGTCCGGCACGCGTGGCCCCAGGTCGTTACACCACCACCACCACACACGCCAATAAAGTTGTCGTCGTTGTTGTTGTTACGAAAGGAGATGTTAATGTGGAACAACTTAACCGGATTTAAACTCGGCCCGGAATCGCCGCACTAAAAATTGCCGATTTTTTAAAATAAAAATACGCAACGGAGCGAGCGACTTTTCACGGCCACTTAATTGCTTTAATCGTCCTTATATATGTCCTTACACACGTATATAATAAGAAGGTGTTACGTTTAATGAACTTAATAATCGCGGTTCTGTGGGAACTCTGAGGGGATGCTCAAAACCGCGGGGGAAAACGCGCGGCCGCGTCTCGATTCAAACTATCCGAGCGGTGACGTCACCTCTGCCACTAGTGACGTCACGTCACCTCTACCACCCCGTGATGTCATGTCAATACCTCCCCACCGCTCGTGACGTCACGTAATCCCACCACCGACCGCCAGTGACGTCACGTCACGTCCATATCACCCGTGGCGTCATGTCACCCCTCCCACTTCCCGCACGCCGCGGACCAATGGCATTTGAGCTAAATTAATCACTAATGACGTCAGAATCTTTATTGACGATCAAATCGAATATTCATTGATGATCAATACGTCAGAATATTTATTGATTATCAATACATCAAAATCATTATTTATTATTCATACGTCATAATCTGCATTGACGATCAATACGTTATAATCTGTATTGATGATTAATACGGCAGAATCTGCATTGATCAAATACGTCACAATCTGCATTGAATGTCAATATGTTATAATCTGTATTGATGATTAATAGGTCATAATCTGCATTGATTACCAATACGTCATAATCTGCATTGATTACCAATACGTCATAATCTGCATTGATTACCAATACGTCAGAATCTGGATTGATTACCAATACGTCAGAATCTGCATTGCAATAAAAAATTTGTAAACCATATTTTTTACATGCTATGTTTCGGCTTGGCTCTAATTGTCCACGCTCAACTCACGTTGCCTGTAAATCTCCACGGCCACTGACGTTATGGCAAGCTTCGGGCCCACTTCCTGGAGTCGTGGAGTTCTGCCATTACTAGTACGGTTGTGCGCCTTTTGGCGTCATCTGGTCCAACACCATGTGAGACTAGGCTCTAAGGAAAGCTGTCTCGGGTGTGGACCAATCAATTTCAAGGACAGTGCTTATACATTATCAGAGTTATGTTTTTTGTTTGCATTCCGACCGCAGGTATTGTGATCAATGCAAACATGACTCCTTGTAAAAAAAAAGGTGTCAGTTTTGTTGCCAGATAAAAGGGTAAAAAAACTATTATCATATTTTTTCTTCTGGCAAATGAGGTTCCAATGGTGTAAATGCTTACCCCGAGCTCTCATACTCTGATGGTGCATTGTCTTTGAGTTGTGCGCAAATAAGTATAACCCGTAAAAACAAAGTTTTTCACTATAAATCCTTTATATGCGTGGCAGCGAACTTAATATAAAGGATTTAAAAATATATTCGCCTGTGGAGGACGCGGAGATCGATCCCGCGACCTTTGGCATGGGAAGCGAGGGCGCTACCAACTGCGCTACTCCGCCACGGCCTGTGGAGGAGTTACGCTCTGGGCCCTTATACTGTGACATTCAGTCAAAGCGATGAATGAGTTCTATTTTAATATATATACAATATTTTTTTTTTGCCTAAAAAGTGTAACATTTTGGGAATTTTTTTTCACGAACATTAATTGTCTGGCACAACGAGTATGTGTGGAAAATGTCAGCTCGATTGGATCACGGGAAGTGGGTTAAAAAACGACTGAAAGATTTGCACGGTCCTAAGCAAGCAAGCAAGCACGCAAGCACGCAAGCAAGCAAGCAAGCGAACTTAATATAAAGGATTTAAAAATATATACGCCTGTGGAGGACGCAGGGATCGATCCCGCGACCTTTGGCATGGGAAGCGAGGGCGCTACCAACTGCGCTACTCCGCCACGGCCTGTGGAGGGGTTACGCTCTGGGCTCTAACACTCTGACGTTCAGCCAAAGCCATGAATGCGTTCTATTTGAATATATGTAAAAAAAAACATTTTTGCCTAAAAAGTGTTAAATTTTGGGAATTTCTTTTCACGAATAATAATTGTCTGGCACAACGAGTCTGTGTGGAAAATGTCAGCTCGATTGGATCACGGGAAGTGGGTTAAAAAACGACCGAAAGATTTGCACGGTTCTAAGTGTAATGCGGGCGTAAACGGCCCTCCGGAGGTGACGTCATGAGGGGAGGAGTTAGGTCACGTGGGGGGGAGAGGGGTTAAGCTATAGAGGGAGGGGAACCGGAAGAGGAGGGGGAGTGACGGGGGACCAGGAACGAGAGAGGCCACGAAGGGCGAAAGCGGAGTGTGGCGAGATCGCCACGGACACGAGGGAGCGAGGATCGGCACCGTCGGCCAGCGGTGACCGACCCGAAGCAGCGAGGAGGCTGCAGTCAGCAGCGGGGCTGCCTACGGAGTCAGCAGCGGGTCTGCACACGGAGTAGCAGCCAAGAGGGTCTGCATATAGAGTAAGCAGCGGGGATCTGCATAGGGAGTCAGCAGCGAGTCTGCAGGGAGAGGACGGAGGTTACAATAGAGAAAGGAGAGAGTCTGCGGGGAGAGGAAGGAGGCTACAATAGCGATAGCAGCCGGGGGCTACAAATACAGTGTCTATAAGAGAGTGCCGTGTGGGAGAAGACAAGAACCCAATAAAGGACACAAAGTCAGAGAGAAGCGTCTGAGTCCTTTTATTACACTGGAGTCAGAAGTGAAACGGCATGGCGAAACAATTGAGGAAAAAGAATATTCCATCTCCGGCGTCGGCTTCATCTTCCGACGACGACGATCTTCCTCCTGCAGTCGGCTTGACTTCGGCAGAGGAAGAGATCCGTGAGGGTCCGGGTGTCGAGGAGGTTGCCGCGTCGTCGGACCCATCTGCTCCAAAGGACGCAGATTTAAGATGGACCCAGATGGCGGAGCAACTGGTAACTCTCAAAAACGTCATCACACAGTTGTGTGACCTTGTCACGCCAAGGGCGGCGTTGGAAGGTGATGGTGGTGATCGGCAGGAGCCCGGGTCGTCTTCGATGGCGCCGCCATCGGCCACGCGGCGCGAAGACGCCATCTTGGGCGTGGCGCACCACGGAAAGCGGGAAGCCGCCATTTTGGGACCGCCGCGACGGTCGGCCGCCATCTTGTCGACACCGCGTTGCGACGCCTTGTTGAATTTACCACCGGAGGAGTCAGCGGCGGAAGGAAGCAAGCCAAGGAGTCGCAGTCGTCACCTAACAACCGTCAAAGAATTCTCCATCGGTGGCGATGGAGTGCGTTCGCCTGTAGATTTCGGCGGCGGTACGTACAGCGAGATGGACGGACGCTGAGGCACTGGAGGTGCTTCCGACTCTTCTTGATGATGAATCCGTTCGTTTTTTTCGCTCCATAAAAGCTGCGAAGAAGAAGACTCTGCGAGGGGTGTTCGATGAAATGGCGGACGCGTACGAGCCACCGGATGACGCCCATCGCCGATTCGTGCAACGGCAACGCGCACCTGAGGAGTCACCGGTGGCGTATAGGGGCGCCGTGTTGGAACTTGCTATGGCCGCTTACCCGGAGACGGAGCCTGACCTGCTGGAACCTCTCATCCTGGGGAAGATGTTGGAGTTGTCCCGAGATCTTGGCATTCCTATGCCGGCGTGCGGTCATGAAAAGCTCACGTCCCGGGCCGCAGCTAAGTGTCTGGACGCCCAGTTTAATCTCCGCCGCTGGAAACAGGTCACGGCGTGGATGGGTGGTCCTATCGTCGAAGGGGGTGCCGTAGGGTGGGACCCTACAAAGGCCGTGTACGTGCTGGATGGGAGCGGCCAGAAGGAGTTGTCGGCTGCCTCTGCTCCGTGGCCGGCCCAAAGCGGGCGGGGCCGCGGGCCGCGCCGCCGGTGCGGCCGCGTCGGGACGGGGTGCCCGCTGCGCGCCGCACCGACGTCGAGTGCTTCCGCTGCGGGCGTCGGGGCCATTATGCCAGGGACTGCTGGGCCCGTGTTCCGGGTCCGCCCCAGCAGGAGGCCTCGACAGCGGACGCTCCAAAGAAAGATCCTCCAGCACAGGCAAGTCGGTGCGCACCAGACACCCGGCAAGGCCCGACACCTCACTCATCGCCGTTGTTGTGCGACGCGGATGTTGTTACATACGGGAGGCCAGTGTCTGCGCCTTGTCGCTCGATAACGCAGTGGCGTAAGCTGGCTCGGCGGGTTGTCGCGGCCGCTACCGGTTCGTCCACTGTACCTGGGTCGATCCAAGAGGTGGACGTACGCATTTTGGTGGATTCCGGTGCGTCCGCGACCATTATTTCGGATGTGATATTCCATCTTTTGAACATCCCACCGGGGGCCGTTAGGCCGGCTTACGCTTCCTGCATCGCTGCAAACGGGGGTAGTATGGGCATCGTGGGCCAGGTGGACGCTAACATTTCTATCGGGGGAGTCTCGGCCTCGGGCGTTGTGTTAATTTCGAGGTCCCTGGCGGTTAAGATGCCCATTCTAATTCGAATCAATGAAAATTGCATTGAACTACTGGGGGGCCGGAAATTGGCATTTTTACAGTCCGCCTGGGGGCGACCGGCTCCTGTCGCCCAGGTGCAGGCGTTATCGGAAGTTTCGGTTGATATTCCACCTGGCTCGCAGATGCTCATTCCCTTACGATATCGGAAGCCGATTCCGGGTCGGCAGGATGCTTTTGGGATTTTGCTGTCGCCGTCCGCCGCTGTTACGGGCGGATTGGCGCTAGTGGGGGCGCAAACTATTGTCCGTCCAGATCAGCGGCCGTTTTTGCAGGTGCTTAATGCGAGTACTGAAAGCGTGTGTGTGCCGGCTGGTACCGTTGTGGCACATGCCACCACGGCGTTTACGGCTCAGAGTGATCTGCCGGACGGAGGGCTGGTGGGTGGTGTTTCACACGATGGAGGAGTGGATGATCGTTGGATCGCTGAATTGTGTGGGGAAAATTCGGCCCTTTCCGGCGAACAGCGTTGTGCGATTCATAAATTATTATCGAGTTATTCGGATGTGTTTAGCTCCGACGATTTGGACTTGGGACGCACCTCGCTGCTTTATCATCATATCGACACAGGGGACGCTGCACCTATCCGCTTGAACTCGCGTCGGATGAGTCCGGCTGAGCGTGAGCATGTTCGAGGGGCAGTGGATGACATGTTGAAAGCGGATATTATATCTCCGTCTAATAGCCCGTGGGGCGCGCCTGTTGTGTTGGTTAAAAAGAAGGATGGTAAATTGCGATTTTGTGTGGATTTTCGTAAGGTGAATAAAGTGTCGGTGGCAGATACGCATCCCCTGCCGCGTATGGACGATTCTCTTGACGCCTTGTCAGGGGCTAAGTTTTTTTCAACGCTAGATCTCTCTTCGGGCTTCTGGCAGCTCCCCCTTGACGAGCCCTCGCGAGAAAAGACTGCTTTCCGTACGCCGCAGGGGTTATTCCAATTTAACTGTCTTCCGATGGGGTTGAATGCGGCCCCTGCCACTTTTCAGAGGTTGATGGAGTTGGTATTAACGGGGTTGCAGTGGGAGACATGTCTGATTTATTTAGATGATATTATTGTCTTCAGCCGCACATTTGATGAGCATTTACTGCGGTTGGAGGCTGTATTCACCAGAATGCGTTCTGCTAAATTGAAATTCAAGCCAAAGAAATGTCACCTACTGCAACACTCCGTTCGATACTTGGGACATATTGTTAGTGCGGACGGGGTGGCCACGGATCCGGAGAAAACTGCGTGTGTCCGTGATTGGGCAACCCCGGCCACGGTGGGTGATGTGCGTCGGTTTTTGGGGTTCGCCTCGTATTATCGGAGGTTTGTTCCGAATTTTGCTACTATCGCGAGGCCTTTGCATCTCCTTACTGGGAAGGGACACAAATTTGCTTGGGGACCGCCGGAGGAGGCGGCGTTTCGGAGCCTGCGCGATTTACTGGCTACTGCACCGACGTTGGATTATCCGGATTTTGAACATCCTTTCATTCTGGATACGGATGCAAGTGACACTGGTATTGGGGCGGTGTTGTCCCAGTCGAAAGGTGGAGTTGAGCGCGTTGTGGCGTATGGGAGTCGGGTTTTGTCGCCCGCGGAGACCCGCTACTGCGTCACTCGCAGGGAACTTTTGGCCATTGTTTTTTTTCTCCGCCAATTTCGACCGTATCTGTACGGTCGGTCGTTTATTGTCCGCACGGACCATGCGGCCTTGCAGTATGCACTTAAGATGGACCAGCCATCCGGACAATTGGCGAGGTGGCTGGACACGCTGCAAGAATTTTCCTTCCAAATTCATCATCGGAAGGGTGTGCGTCACGCTAATGCGGACGCACTTTCCAGGTTGCCGCAAAAATCCCCTTGCGCGTGTGCGTCGGGGACGCATAGGTGTGGACCGATTCAGCTCCCCCCTCAGCCTGTCACGCTGGCGGTGGATGTTCTTGAAACTCCGCTTACACCGGGACCAGTTGATGGGGGACCGGCTGATGGGATTTTGTGTCTCCCGAGGTCTGTGTGGATTCGGGAGCAGATGTTGGATAATTCCTTGGTGACGTTACGAAAGCAAACGGAGAAGGCAAGTAAGGGACTCGGTGCGGGTGGTGTACCGGAAACTGCTCTCCAAGATGGGTTGCTGATGTTGAGGGAAGGGATACAGGAACGCTGGCGTCTCGTTGTACCGGCGTCATTGCGGTACGAATTGATTAGATCTCTGCATTGTGATACACTTTTACATCTGGGGGTGCAGAAAACCCTATTGACGCTGCAGTGAGACTATTATTGGCACGGCATGACGACAGATGTCGTCGGTCACGTTTGCGCGTGTCCCGATTGTGCCCGCCGTAAGCCGCCTAAACATCCATATGTTCCGCCGATACAATCGATTCAAGTATCTCGAGTTAATGAGCTGGTGGCGTTAGATATTTTGGGACCCTTTCCGCCATCCGCTAGGGGAAATAAGTATTTACTGGTGGGGGTGGAGTACCTCTCCCGCTGGCCGATGGCCTGGCCTTTGCCTGACCAGTCAGCGGCGTCTATCACTGACGCCTTTCTATTTGGGTATGTAATGGACAAGGGGGCGCCGGAGAGGCTCCTTACAGATCAAGGCCGAAATTTTTCGTCTAAATTGTTGGGGGAGGTGTGTGCGGCTCTTGGAACTAAAAAGATACGGACATCCCCCTACCACCCACAAACGGATGGTATGGTGGAACGGTTAAATCGGACCCTGTCCGCCATGCTGTGCCATACAATCGGGGAAAATCAAGCTGATTGGGATTTGCATATCCCTGGGGTGCTTTCGGCGTATCGCATGATGCCGCATGCGGCTACTGGATACTCGCCGTTCTTTCTTATGTACGGCCGGGAAAATGTTCCGCCGATTACTGAGCAGTTGGGAACCGGTGCGAGGGGACCTGTTAAGCCTCTTCCTGAGTATATTCAGGACAACGTTCGCCGTGTCACTGCGGCGAGGGAAAGGGCCCGCATGGCTACGGCCAAAGCTCAGGCCAGGAATGAGCGGTGTGCTCGACGTTCAAAGGGGGAGTGCCCCTGGAAAACGGGGGACCTTGCCTGGCTTCATTGCCCACAGGTGCGGCCAGGTACCTCTCCTAAATTACATAAACCATGGCAAGGTCCGGTCCGCCTCATTGAGGTTCCCAACCCTCAGTCGGCGCGGGTTCGGGTTGGTTCGCGGCGCTGGTTCGTGCATACATCCCGGTTGAACCGTACATTGCCCCGCGACCGGAAGCGTCATCTCCCGAGGTTGCCTTGCCGGGGTCTGTTGCTGCCGACTCGCCCTTGCCTGTGCATGCTGACCTTGCAAGAGCGCCTGTCGTACCCCTTACAGACAAGCCGGCCGTGACGCCGCAGGAGGGAGGACGTTCCGCTCGTGGGATGCCGACCGGAGCCACAGAAACTACGGGACCTGCAGCTCTTCCTGTCCCTCCGCGGACGCAACCGGGACGGTGGCGGCCCTTCAATGGCGGCGGATGAACTTGCTCCTGTCGCCCTTAAAACCCTGCCACGTTCCCGCTCGGCGGGTGGGCTGCCGACCGTCCGGGACGGCCCGGCTACCCGTACTCGCTCGAAATCCCTCACGTTTCGTTAAATTGTGTTGTGTTGTGTTCTTGTTATATTGTTGTTGCATGCTTCGTGTCTTTTTACGTGTCGGTCCTTTACACCCGCATTGCTTGTCAAGTTGCATTTCAGCCGAGGTCGGCTGGATTTTCTCGATGGGGGAGGGTGATGTAATGCGGGCGTAAACGGCCCTCCGGAGGTGACGTCATGAGGGGAGGAGTTAGGTCACGTGGGGGGGAGAGGGGTTAAGCTATAGAGGGAGGGGAACCGGAAGAGGAGGGGGAGTGACGGGGGACCAGGAACGAGAGAGGCCACGAAGGGCGAAAGCGGAGTGTGGCGAGATCGCCACGGACACGAGGGAGCGAGGATCGGCACCGTCGGCCAGCGGTGACCGACCCGAAGCAGCGAGGAGGCTGCAGTCAGCAGCGGGGCTGCCTACGGAGTCAGCAGCGGGTCTGCACACGGAGTAGCAGCCAAGAGGGTCTGCATATAGAGTAAGCAGCGGGGATCTGCATAGGGAGTCAGCAGCGAGTCTGCAGGGAGAGGACGGAGGTTACAATAGAGAAAGGAGAGAGTCTGCAGGGAGAGGAAGGAGGCTACAATAGCGATAGCAGCCGGGGGCTACAAATACAGTGTCTATAAGAGAGTGCCGTGTGGGAGAAGACAAGAACCCAATAAAGGACACGAAGTCAGAGAGAAGCGTCTGAGTCCTTTTATTACATAAGCAAGCACGCAAGCAAGCAAACTTAATATAAAGGATTTAAAAACCCCAAGTGTCTCCATATTGTTCACTACACTCTTCAAGAACAATGATAATAGCCAATTCCATGTCATTCTCGACACGGTGTGTAGCGAGTGAACGCGAGTGGTGGCTACACGAGGAGGCGACTTGGCGAGCTGAGTCCCCAGCGCGCGGCGAGCTCAGCGGGTGGCGCGTGGCACGCGGCGGCGTCTCGGGGTCGCGGGTTCGAGCCCCACGCTGGGCGCCACGCAGTTCATTTATTTCTATCGCAAAACACCAACATCCTTCGCGTCTCTTAGAACCCCGCGTCAAGATGACAACAAGAAGCAACGTTTAGACAAAATATAAACCACAACAAGTCGTCTTGTGAGCCATGTAAGCGCGTAACAACGACTGCTTCATCACTCAAAGCTGCTCTAGAGGAGTTGTACACCCCGAGCTGTCACTGATATTCAGTGGCCTCAAAGTATGACCTGTCTTCTTGGTTCTTTCGCTAAAGTCAAGTAGAAGGGAAGCATTCAGACGCTGTCTCCCCGACAGACCTGGTCTTCATCTGAGGACGGCTGCTTGCGTTGTGGCCGAAACGTCGTGAGAATTATTTTATTTTTATTATTTTATTACTTCCCTTCTACGTGACTTTACCGAAAGAACCAAGAAGATGAATCGCTGCAGTCACGAAAGCTTTAAATCAAAGTATGACCTGTGTTTTGATTTAGTGCGCTGATCTTAAAGGTGCATTGAGAAATTATAATTCTGCGACTGCTGCTCCTGCTGCTGCTGCTGTAGTGGAGAGACTCGTGCAGCAGCAGCTGTGGCTGCAGGTTCTGCTGGTACGTGTTGTTTATGAAGTTTATTGTGAAAACTCCGTCACAGTTCCTATGACCTGCACTGTTTCATTGCTTTCATGGCTTTATTTTGGTGATTTCGAAAAGTGTATTGGTTTATCCATGTTTGTGTTGTTGTTGTAGTACAGAGTTAGACTGATGGCCTTAATCTAAGTTGTCTTGTGGTTGTTGTTGTTTGACTTGCATCCCACTGGGATGTTTGCACAGTGTTGGTGTGTAACGGTGCTTTCTCTGCAATATTTTGCTGTCTTTTCTTGGATTTTCTGTTTAAACTTAGTCGCACATTCACTTTAAGATGTTTTTTTGTTTGTTGCGGTTGCACCCGATTCAAGAGCCGAATGGCTCACAGGGCTTGTACATGAACTTGAACTACTTTGGCGCAAAGCAAGAACAACAACAACACAGCCAATCGCCGTCACTCCCTTGTTGCTAGGTCAACTGTATTCATATTAATGATGAAGGTTTTATATATTTATTTACTTTAGCCGCAGATGTTTTGCCGGTCAGAGCAAAGAACTTGTGTGCAGCGTGACAAACAGTGTACAGCAGCAAGCCTTGAATGTTGCGTGCGTTGGCAGATGAGATTATTGTCATAATAAAGTAACACGCGTGTGGTGTAGAAGCTGGTAATCATTGCAAGTTTTTTTTATAACGGGAACAGCAAAACGAAACGTAAGTAACTGAGAAGACGTTAAAGTGAACTTAGCACTAATATATGACTGTAAGGCAAAATCAAGAGCGGCAGTTTTCTGAGAACAGACGAACACGTGTTGTACACCAGTAAGAGCATCAATACTGCAGCTGCTGCAGCTGCTGTTACATTTCAAACCGACCATTTGAAATCCACGACGATTTCTCAGACTCCTACAATATTTAATCTTTCGTGTAAAAAAAAAATCATTCTTGGAGCTGCAGAAGAAGGGACAGTCCACCATCAACCAACCCGCCCCCCACCACCACCACCTTGTAACGAAAAGGGCCCCCCACGACCCCAGAAGGAATGGAGTTGATGTGTGGCGAGGCAGCTGGCATCAAGAGGGCTTTAGTAGATGCCCACCTCCTGCAAGACAAGAGGGTTTTGTCCAACTTGCTGAGCTTGGAGGAGCGCTACGTGCCCAGGGCGTCGTACTTCGAGTGCGGCGTGCAGACCGACATCCAGCCCTTCATGAGAAGGACGCTCGCCACGTGGATGCTGGAGGTAGCGTGGTGTCATCAACGTCATCATCGCCACCAACATCATCGCCATCATCAACATCACTATCATCATCACTATCATCATCATCACTATCATAATCATCACTATCATAATCATCACTATCATAATCATCACTATCATAATCATCACTATCACCACCATCATCACTATCACCACCACCACCAACATCATCACTATCATAATCATCACTATCACCATCATCATCACTATCATAATCATCACTACCATAATCATCACTATCACCACCACCATCATCATCACTATCATAATCATCACTATCATCATCATCACTATCACCACCACCATCATCATCACTATCACCAACATCATCATCACTATCACCAACATCATCACTATCACCACCACCATCATCATCACTATCACCAACATCATCATCACTATCACCAACATCATCACCACCACCATCATCACTATCACCACCACCATCACTATCACCACCATCATCATCATCACTATCACCCCCACCATCACCAGGGTGAGTGAGTGGGTGGGACGGTGAGTGGGTGGGTGAGTGGGGGGGTGAGTGAGTGGGTGAATGGGTGGGTGAGTGGGTGGGTGAGAGGGGGGGTGAGTGGGGGGGTGAGTGGGAGGGTGAGTGGGGGGGTGAGTGAGTGGGTGAGTGGGTGGGTGAGTGGGTGGGTGAGAGGGGGGGTGAGTGGGGGAGTGAGTGGGTGGGTGAGTGGGGGGGTGAGTGAGTGGGTGAATGGGTGGGTGAGTGGGTGGGTGAGAGGGGGGGTGAGTGGGGGGGTGAGTGGGAGGGTGAGTGGGGGGGTGAGTGAGTGGGTGAATGGGTGGGTGAGTGGGTGGGTGAGAGGGGGGGTGAGTGGGGGGGTGAGTGGGAGGGTGAGTGGGGGGGTGAGTGAGTGGGTGAATGGGTGGGTGAGTGGGTGGGTGAGAGGGGGGGTGAGTGGGGGGGGTGAGTGGGAGGGTGAGTGGGGGGGTGAGTGAGTGGGTGAATGGGTGGGTGAGTGGGTGGGTGAATGGGTGGGTGAGTGGGTGGGTGAGAGGGTGGGTGAGTGGGTGAGTGAGGGGGAGTGAGTGGGTGGGTGAGAGGGTGGGTGAGTGGGTGAGTGAGGGGGAGTGAGTGGGTGGGTGAGAGGGGGGGGGGGTGAGTCTGGGGGAGTGAGTGGGTGGGTGAGAGGGGGGGGTGAGTGAGTGGGTGAGTGGGGGGGAGTGGGTGGGGGGGTGAGAGGGGGGGTGAGTGGGGGGGTGAGTGGGTGGGTGAGTGGGGGAGAGTGAGTGGGTGGGTGAGGGGGTGAGTGAGTGGGTGGGTGAGTTGGTGAGTGGGTGAGTGGGGGGGTTGAGTGAGTGGGGGGGGTGAGTGGGTTCATAGCGCTCACGGCCAACACCAGTGACGATTATCTGAACCGGTCCTGGGCCTCCCCTAGGTCGACTCAGCCTCAAATGAGTACTTGGTGCGGTGTGTAGTAAATATCGCCACTGGGGAGACAAAGGCGGTCGGGCGTGGTGCTGGCCACCCACCCCCTCGTGTACCGTTCCGGCCTTCATAGGTGCTACTCGCTAACAGCACTTGCCCCTACAGTCTGTTAAGGCTACACGGGGGATCTTTGTCTGTGTGTGCACGTGTACATATTTGCCGCGAGTGTACATTAGTTAATGTCTGTATACTGTAGATGCAGGTAACGTGAAATAAAATATGCGCGTCGTTAATTGTGAACGTGAACACGTGTTTGTGTGTGTGTTAGTGATGTACTGTGTGTGTGTTAGTGATGTACTGTGTGTGTGTTAGTGATGTACTGTGTGTGTGTTAGTGATGTATTGTGTGTGTGTTAGTGATGTACTGTGTGTGTGTTAGTGATGTACTGTGTGTGTGTTAGTGATGTACTGTGTGTGTGTTAGTGATGTACTGTGTGTGTGTTAGTGATGTACTGTGTGTGTGTTAGTGATGTACTGTGTGTGTGTTAGTGATGTACTGTGTGTGTGTTAGTGATGTACTGTGTGTGTGTTAGTGATGTACTGTGTGTGTGTTAGTGATGTACTGTGTGTGTGTTAGTGATGTACTGTGTGTGTGTTAGTGATGTACTGTGTGTGTGTTAGTGATGTACTGTGTGTGTGTTAGTGATGTACTGTGTGGTGTTAGTGATGGTACTGTGTGTGTGTTAGTGATGTATTGTGTGTGTTAGTGTGTGTTAGTGATGTACTGTGTGTGTGTTAGTGATGTACTGTGTGTGTGTTAGTGATGTACTGTGTGTGTGTTAGTGATGTACTGTGTGTGTGTTAGTGATGTACTGTGTGTGTGTTAGTGATGTACTGTGTGTGTGTTAGTGATGTACTGTGTGTGTGTTAGTGATGTACTGTGTGTGTGTTAGTGATGTACTTGTGTGTGTGTTAGTGATGTACTGTGTGTGTGTTAGTGATGTACTGTGTGTGTGTTAGTGATGTACTGTGTGTGTGTTAGTGATGTACTGTGTGTGTGTTAGTGATGTACTGTGTGTGTGTTAGTGATGTACTGTGTGTGTTAGTGATGTACTGTGTGTGTGTTAGTGATGTACTGTGTGTGTGTTAGTGATGTACTGTGTGTGTGTTAGTGATGTATTGTGTGTGTGTTAGTGATGTACTGTGTCTGTGTTAGTGATGTACTGTGTGTGTGTTAGTGATGTACTGTGTGTGGTTAGTGATGTACTGTGTGTGTGTTAGTGATGTACTGTGTGTGTGTTAGTGATGTACTGTGTGTGTGTTAGTGATGTACTGTGTGTGTGTTAGTGATGTACTGTGTGTGTGTTAGTGATGTACTGTGTGTGTGTTAGTGATGTACTGTGTGTGTGTTAGGATGTATTGTGTGTGTGTTAGTGATGTACTGTGTGTGTGTTAGTGATGTACTGTGTGTGTGTTAGTGATGTACTGTGTGTGTGTTAGTGATGTACTGTGTGTGTGTTAGTGATGTACTGTGTGTGTGTTAGTGATGTACTGTGTGTGTGTTAGTGATGTACTGTGTGTGTGTTAGTGATGTACTGTGTGTGTGTTAGTGATGTACTGTGGTGTGTTAGTGATGTACTGTGTGTGTGTTAGTGATGTACTGTGTGTGTGTTAGTGATGTACTGTGTGTGTGTTAGTGATGTACTGTGTGTGTGTTAGTGCTGTACTGTGTGTGTGTTAGTGATGTACTGTGTGTGTGTTAGTGATGTACTGTGTGTGTGTTAGTGATGTACTGTGTGTGTGTTAGTGATGTACTGTGTGTGTGTTAGTGATGTACTGTGTGTGTGTTAGTGATGTACTGTGTGTGTGTTAGTGATGTACTGCTGTGTGTGTGTTAGTGATGTACTGTGTGTGTGTTAGTGATGTACTGTGTGTGTGTTAGTGATGTACTGTGTGTGTGTTAGTGATGTACTGTGTGTGTGTTAGTGATGTACTGTGTGTGTGTTAGTGATGTACTGTGTGTGTGTTAGTGATGTACTGTGTGGTGTTAGTGATGTACTGTGTGTGTGTTAGTGATGTACTGTGTGTGTGTTAGTGATGTACTGTGTGTGTGTTAGTGATGTACTGTGTGTGTGTTAGTGATGTACTGTGTGTGTGTTAGTGATGTACTGTGTGTGTGTTAGTGATGTACTGTGTGTGTGTTAGTGATGTACTGTGTGTGTGTTAGTGATGTACTGTGTGTGTGTTAGTGATGTACTGTGTGTGTGTTAGTGATGTACTGTGTGTGTGTTAGTGATGTACTGTGTGTGTGTTAGTGATGTACTGTGTGTGTGTTAGTGATGTACTGTGTGTGTGTTAGTGATGTACTGTGTGTGTGTTAGTGATGTACTGTGTGTGTGTTAGTGATGTACTGTGTGTGTGTTAGTGATGTACTGTGTGTGTGTTAGTGATGTACTGTGTGTGTTAGTGATGTACTGTGTGTGTGTTAGTGATGTACTGTGTGTGTGTTAGTGATGTACTGTGTGTGTGTTAGTGATGTACTGTGTGTGTGTTAGTGATGTACTGTGTGTGTGTTAGTGATGTACTGTGTGTGTGTTAGTGATGTACTGTGTGTGTGTTAGTGATGTACTGTGTGTGTGTTAGTGATGTACTGTGTGTGTGTTAGTGATGTACTGTGTGTGTGTTAGTGATGTACTGTGTGTGTGTTAGTGATGTACTGTGTGTGTGTTAGTGATGTACTGTGTGTGTGTTAGTGATGTACTGTGTGTGTGTTAGTGATGTACTGTGTGTGTGTTAGTGATGTACTGTGTGTGTGTTAGTGATGTACTGTGTGTGTGTTAGTGATGTACTGTGTGTGTGTTAGTGATGTATTGTGTGTGTGTTAGTGATGTACTGTGTGTGTGTTAGTGATGTACTGTGTGTGTGTTAGTGATGTACTGTGTGTGTGTTAGTGATGTACTGTGTGTGTGTTAGTGATGTACTGTGTGTGTGTTAGTGATGTACTGTGTGTGTGTTAGTGATGTACTGTGTGTGTGTTAGTGATGTACTGTGTGTGTGTTAGTGATGTACTGTGTGTGTGTTAGTGATGTACTGTGTGTGTGTTAGTGATGTACTGTGTGTGTGTTAGTGATGTACTGTGTGTGTGTTAGTGATGTACTGTGTGTGTGTTAGTGATGTACTGTGTGTGTGTTAGTGATGTACTGTGTGTGTGTTAGTGATGTACTGTGTGTGTGTTAGTGATGTACTGTGTGTGTGTTAGTGATGTACTTGTGTGTGTGTTAGTGATGTATTGTGTGTGTGTTAGTGATGTACTGTGTGTGTGTTAGTGATGTACTGTGTGTGTGTTAGTGATGTACTGTGTGTGTGTTAGTGATGTACTGTGTGTGTGTTAGTGATGTACTGTGTGTGTGTTAGTGATGTACTGTGTGTGTGTTAGTGATGTACTGTGTGTGTGTTAGTGATGTACTGTGTGTGTGTTAGTGATGTACTGTGTGTGTGTTAGTGATGTACTGTGTGTGTGTTAGTGATGTACTGTGTGTGTGTTAGTGATGTACTGTGTGTGTGTTAGTGATGTACTGTGTGTGTGTTAGTGATGTACTGTGTGTGTGTTAGTGATGTACTGTGTGTGTGTTAGTGATGTACTGTGTGTGTGTTAGTGATGTACTGTGTGTGTGTTAGTGATGTACTGTGTGTGTGTGCGCTGGTTAGTGCGTTGTCAACATTAGTGGCTACACACGCACACACACAGCTACAGACAGTGCAGCAAACACGGCGTGGTTTGCATCTCCGTTGAACTCAAAAGGATAAAAAAACAACCTGGTACCGGTAGGAACCTCCTGGTTACACCAGCCCACAGGGGATTATTGTGTCCGTCGTGCAGGGAGGGGCTGGGTGGGGAGGGAGGGGAGGGGCTGGGTGGGGCTGGGTAGGGGGTGTGAGGGGTTGGGCTGGGTGGGGAGGGTGGGGAGGGTGGGGAGGGGCGCGTGGGGAGGGGCTGGATGGGGAGGGTGGGGTGGGGCGGGTGGGGAGGGGCTGGGGCTGGGTGGGGGGTTGAGGAAAGGGGAGGGGTTGGGCTGGGTGGGGAGGGGCTGGATGGGGAGGGTTGAGCTGGGTGGAGAAGAGAGGGTGGGGCTGGGTGGGGAGGGCTAGGTGGGGAGGGTGGGGCTGGGTGGGGAGGGGAGGGTGGAGCTGGGTGGGGAGGGTGGGGAGGGGCTGGGGCTGGGTGGGGGGTTGGAGGAAAGGGGAGGGGTTGGGCTGGGTGGGGAGGGGCTGGATGGGGAGGGTTGAGCTGGGTGGAGAAGAGAGGGTGGGGCTGGGTGGGGAGGGGCTAGGTGGGGAGGGTGGGGCTGGGTGGGGAGGGGAGGGTGGAGCTGGGTGGGGAGGGTGGGGAGGGGCTGGGGCTGGGTGGGGGGTTGGAGGAGAGGGGAGGGTGGGGATGGAGGGTGGGGCTGGGTGGGGGGGGGTCAGGGTCTCACCACACCACCCCACACACACAAAGAGTGGGGGTCAGGGGTCAGGGTCCCACCCCACGCACCACCAACCCACCAACCCCCCCCCACTTTGGTTGGCCCGATTGTTGCGACTGTGACCTGAATTCATTTCGGAGCGAACGTGTCTCAGGAATTCAGGGACCGTCTCTCTTCTGCCAGGGACAAGCCCCTGTTGCTGTTACCAGCGCTTACCAATCTTTCTCTCGTGTCATCGCTTAACACTGTCGCTTGAATGCATCTTGCGACAACGACAACAACAACAAAAGCCAACATTAAATACAGTAAAACCTTGGATTTTGAGCATAATTCGTTCGCTTGTAATCCAAAGCACTCGTTCATCAGTTGTGATCACGTGACGTTCTGCAGACAAAGCGTACACTACATGTACTACTCGTATTGCAAGACCACTCGCTCGTTTATCAAATTAATATTTATTTTTAAAAATGTTGCTCGTCTTGCAAAACACTCGCAGACCAAGTTTACTCGCAATCCAAGGTTTTGCTTGAAAATATGTATACACTTTGCATATGTGGTGTGCGTGTAATATACACGCTTGGTTATCTCACTTGGGGTTTGCAACATCTTGAATTTATGCTGCACATGTTAAGCTACACAACGTTAAATTTCGATTTAAAGCTGCATTTCCCATAAATATGCTAAATTCCTCTTGATATGCAAATTCCTTTGTCAAGGCGCTCTTCCCCCTCCAACCCAGCTTAAATATACGCTGCCAAGCCTGGTGGTGTTTCATTCAGACGCTGTCTTTCCCGACAGACCTGTTCTTCACCTGAGGACGGCTGCTTGCCGAAACGTCGTGAGAATTTTTCATTAAAAGAAAATATGTTTTATTTTTATTATTTTATTATTTCCCTTCTGCGTGACTTTACCGAAAGAACCAAGAAGACTACACAACGTTATTGATTGCCGTTTTGTATTTGCAAAAACAAAAGATCTCCTTTTTTAACCGGAGTCGCGTGTTGTTTTTCCCTTTTCGGCGCGCAACTTTGTCGTAGGTATGTGAAGACCAGCGGTGCGAAGAGGAGGTCTTCACCTTGGCAATGAATTATTTGGACCGGTATTTGGCCGTGATGCCGACCAAAAAAAGCCACCTTCAATTACTCGGAGCCGCGTGCATGTTCCTGGCTTCCAAGCTCCGAGAAACGATCCACCTGACCGCCGAAAAGCTGTGCACCTACACGGACAACTCCATCAGACTCCAAGAGCTGCTGGTGACGAGATTTGAAACCCGACCACACAAAGCGGCTTTTCAATTCCCCTTTTCCCTGCTCTGTTACTAATTTTCTACAGCCATAAGACCTAATTTTTCCAGCAACAAAACTGACACCTTTTTTGTTACAAGGAGTCATATTTGCATTGACCACAATACCTGCGGTCGGAAAGCAAACAAACAAACACAACTCTGATAATATATGCACTGACCCTTTTATCTGACAAGTTTTGTTGCCAGATAAAAGGGTAAAAAAACAATGCTCATATTTGCTACTGGCCAATGAGATTCCAATGGTGTAAATGCTTTACCCCGAGCTCTCATACTCTGATGGTGCGTTGTCTTTGAGTTGTGCGCCTTTTGGCGTCATCTGGTCCAACACCATGTGAGACTAGGCTCCAAGGAAAGCTGTCTCGGGTGTGGACCAATCAACGTCAAGGACAGTGCGTACATTATCAGAGTTGTGTTTTTCTTTGCATTCCGACCGCAGGTATTGTGGTCAATGCAAACATGACTCCTTGTAAAAAAAGGTGTCAGTTTTGTTGCCAGATAAAAGGGTAAAAAACAATTATCATATTTGCTACTGGCAAATGAGGTTCCAATGGTGTAAATGCTTACCCCGAGCTCTCATACTCTGATGGTGCATTGTCTTTGAGTTGTGCGCCTTTTGGCATCATCTGGTCCAACACCATGTGAGACTAGGCTCTAAGGAAAGCTGTCTCGGGTGTGGACCAATCAACTTCAAGGACAGTGCATACATTATCAGAGTTGTGTTTTTGTTTGCATTACGACTGCAGGTATTGCGGTCAATGCAAACACGACTCCTTGTAAAAAAAGGTGTCAGTTTTGTTGCCAGATAAAAGGGAATAAAAAACCAATGATCATATTTTGCTGCTGGCAAATGAGGTTCCGATAGTCTAATTCTTCCATTTAGTGAGCTTATAATGATTCCGCTCTGTTACAATATTAGCCGTTGGAACTTGAAAGAAATTATATGAAACCGCCATCTTCCGACGTCCTCGCACAGTCCTGCGCGCTCTTCCTCGAAAAGAATAAATTGTCAAAAAATTAACCCGTAAAAACAAAGTTTTTCACTATAAATCCTTTATATGCGTGGCATCGGAGCGGCTAGAGTCATCTCGTCCTCTGGCTTGAGATGGCTGCCACCTATGGGTCAGATGATTGTCTCGCAGCATTAAACAATTGGTAATTAAATATTAAAAAATTTCTCCCTAAAAAGTGTAAAATTTAGGAATTTTTTTTCAGGAAAATGCATTGTCACGCACAACGAGTCTGTGTGCAAAATGTCAGCTCGATTGGATCACGGGAAGTGGGTTAAAACACGACCGAAACATTTGCACGGTCCTAAGCAAGCACGCAAGCAAGCGAACTTAATATAAAGGATTTAAAAAATTCCCTAAACAGTGTAAAATTTTGGGGGAAAAATTCACGAAAATTGTCACGCACAACGAGTCTGTGTGCAAAATGTCAGCTCGATTGGATCACGGGAAGTGTGTTAAAAAAACGACCGAAAGATTTGCACGGTCCTAAGCAAGCACGCAAGCAAGCGAACTTAATATAAAGGATTTAAAAAATCGGCGCTTCGGGGGTGGGTGGGTGGGTGGGGGGCACCGGATGAAACATCGGCAGAGCCAGCTGTAACGCCTTCTTGCGTCTTCTTCCACGTCTGGCAGGACATGGAGCGACTGGTGCTGTGCCGGCTGAGATGGGACTTGGCTGCCGTAACGCCGCACGACTACTTGGAGCACATCCTCAGCGAGCTGCCCGTGCCGGCCGAGAAGCTTCAGCTCCTCCGCAAGCACACGTACACCTTCATCGCCCTCTGTGCCACCGGTATGCACAGACATTTTTCCTTGAGCCTACTTTAAACGTGTGGGTTTTTTGAAAAGTAGTGTTTTTTTTCCACGGGTAATTTGTCAAACGTGTGCATGCTTGCGTAGAGCTGTTACAATATTACACACACCAGGATACACAACTCCCAGGGGCTAGGGTGTCCTACTCTGAGTCTGATTCGGAGTGAGACCTCTGCTGATAAACTGGAGCCCGGTCATAAGCACACTGCCCAGGTTATGGGAAACTCTCCACTCTCTCCACAACTGCCCCATCACCAATTGGGAGTTGTGGGGGTGGAGTGTCCGATGGTATAAAATACCCAGGCAGGTGCTTAGTTTTGATGGGGCTGATGGTAAGGCCCCACCTCTTAGTGGCACGCTCCAGTCTCAGCAGCAGCAGCGTCTCCAACTCCTCTTCTGAATGAGCAGCTATTACCAAATCATTGGCATACATGCGTAGAGAAGCTCTCACGGACGCACTCGGAGACGGAGGTAAGTTCGGGGCTTTCGCCAGGGTTTATTAAAGCTGTTACAATACACACACAACAGGGTGCACAACTCCCAGGGGCTAGAGGGGTCCTACTCTGAGTCCGGGTCCCTGCCGGCTAGCTCCGGTCTCTCTCTCGTGTCGGATCGGGGACTCTGCCGACTCTACCGACCGGAGAGAGAAGCCGTGCTTGTGATTCCAGCTGTGCTTGTGATTTCAGCTGTGTTTGTGATTCCAGCTGTGCTTGTGATTTCAGCTGTGTTTGTGATTCCAGCTGTGCTTGTGATTCCAGCTGTGCTTGTGATTCCAGCTGTGCTTGTGATTCCAGCTGTGTTTCTGATTCCAGCTGTGTTTGTGATTCCAGCTGTGCTTGTGATTCCAGCTGTGTTTCTGATTCCAGCTGTGTTTGTGATTCCAGCTGTGCTTGTGATTCCAGCTGTGTTTCTGATTCCAGGTGTGTTTGTGATTCCAGCTGTGTTTTGTTGGCTCGGTGCCTCCGCCCGTTGACGACCTTCCGCTTGTAACCGTCGCTTTGCTTTCCGTGTGAGCGGTGCTGAAGTCCGCTGCTTCGGTGGAGCCAGGGAGGGAGAGGGGTGGGTGGCTAGAGAAGCCACCCGCTACGTGATGCAGGACACTGACCTCTGCTCGTGTTCTTCCACCGCGTGCGTGTGCAGACTTCACGTTCGCCACGTACCCGCCCTCCATGATCGCCGCAGCCAGCGTGGGGGCAGCCGTGCGGGGCGCGCGGCTCAGCCGGAAGGACGAGCGCCTGTCGGTTGCCCCGCTCGCCGAGACCCTCGCCAAGATCGTCAACAGCGACGCGGTGAGCCCAGCCGCCGCATCCACCCAACACCCCCCCCCCATCCCGCCTGTCCCCCCCTCCCCCCCCCCCCGAATGGGTCGTTCACGTTAATCGCGGTGCGTCCCGTCAGCCACAATCTGACAATGACCACGGATTGTACGCCGGGTCGTCGGTCGCTACCGTGTCCAAACGCTTGGCTCTCAAGCCCGCCGAGTTCCTGGCGAAGCTCTCCCCGGCGCACGGAGCGAAACGTCGGACGTCGTGCCGGATCACTTGCGGCGGAGGTCGCAAAAGCGATTCGTGGCTTTGCCGTCGCATTAGCAAACACCTTCGCCGTAGGGGCCCCCCGACAACCTAGAACAGGGGTCGGCAACCAAAATAACAAGAAGAGCCATTTCTTTCCAATTCGGTACAAAATTCAGTATTTCAAGAGCCGCAATGCATCTGAGTACATACGTACTCATCGTCAAGAAGTAGCCCGTAAAGAGCCGCATGCGGCTCCGGAGCCGTAGGTTGCCGACCCCTGACCTAGAAGATGAACCTAGTTCAAGTTCATTTAGTAGGTTTTGCCCTGTGAGCCATTCGGCTCTTGAATCGGGTGCAACCGCAACAAACAGAAAACAAAAACATGAACAAGAAAACATCTTAAAGTGAATATGTGACTGAGTGCAAACAGAAAATCAAAGAAAAGACAGCAAAATATTGCAGAAAAAAAACATCGTACACCAACACTGTGTGCAAACATCCCAGTGGGATGCAAGTCAAACAACAACAACAACAACCACAAGACAACTTAGATTAAGGCCATCAGTCTAACTCTGTACTACAACAGACAAACATGGCAAAACCAATACACTTTTCGAAATCACCAAAATAAAGCCATAAAAGCAATGAAACAGTGCAGGTCATAGGAACTGTGACCGAATGTTCACAATAAAAGTTCACAATAGTTACTACGTAGCCCTGCTTACGTCTCCATACAAGTGACGGGCACCGCTAAACGTGCTAAATTCACGTGAAAGCGTGAATGAGCAATTTTGTACTGGCAAATGAGGTTCCAATGGTGTAAATGCTTTACCCCGAGCTCTCATACTCTGATGGTGCGTTGTCTTTGAGTTGTGCGCTTTTTGGCGTCATCAGGTCCAACCCATGTGAGACTAGGCTCTAAGGAAAGCTGTCTCGGGTGTGGGCCAATCAACTTCAAGGACCATGTGAGACTAGGCTCTAAGGAAAGCTGTCTCGGGTGTAAACCAATCAACTTCAAGGACCATGTGAGACTAGGCTCTGAGGAAAGCTGTCTCGGGTGTGGACCAATCAACTTCAAGGACCATTTGAGACTAGGCTCTAAGGAAAGCTGTCTCGGGTGTGGACCAATCAACTTCAAGGACCATGTGAGACTAGGCTCTAAGGAAAGCTGTCTCGGGTGTGGACCAATCAACTTCAAGGACCATGTGAGACTAGGCTTTAAGGAAAGCTGTCTTGGGTGTGGACCAATCAACTTCAAGGACCATGTGAGACTAGGCTCTAAGGAAAGCTGTCTCAGGTGTGGACCAATCAACTTCAAGGACCATGTGAGACTAGGCTCTAAGGAAAGCTGTCTCGGGTGTGGACCAATCAACTTCAAGGACCATGTGAGACTAGGCTCTAAGAAAAGCTGTCTCGGGTGTGGACCAATCAACTTCAAGGACAGTGCATACATTATCAGAGTTGTGAATCAACCAGCGCACACTGGTTGATTCTATTCCCCAGAGGGAGGGGAGGGGGGAGCCTTTTGCCACGGGTGGAAGTGACACATTCCGCTGGTGACTTGCCAAGGAGGGAGCACTGTTGACTTGCATTTGGCATTAATAATTTATCAACCGCGGTGATGATCGATGCCTTTGACACTTGATAGCTGCGCCGATGATGATGTTGGTGGTGGTGACGATGGGTAACAATGATTAACGCCCTGCTGATGATGATGATGCTGATGATGATGCTGGTGGTGGTGGCGATGATGACTGCCCTGCTGATGATGCTGATGCTGATGCTGGTGGTGGTGATGCTGGTGGTGGTGGTGATGATGACTGCCCTGCTGATGATGCTGATGCTGGTGGTGGTGGTGATGGTGGCGATGATGACTGCCCTGCTGATGATGCTGATGCTGGTGGTGGTGATGATGGCCGCCCTGCTGATGATGATGGTGGTGGTGGTGGCGATGATGACTGCCCTGCTGATGATGATGATGCTGATGCTGGTGGTGGTGGCGATGATGACTGCCCTGCTGATGATGATGATGGTGGGCGTGTTGGTGGTGGCGATGATGACCGCCCTGCTGATGATGATGATGATGATGCTGGTGGTGGTGATGATGGCCGCCCTGCTGCTGATGATGGTGGTGGTGCTGGTGGTGGTGGCGATGATGACTGCCCTGCTGATGATGCTGATGGTGGTGGGGGTGGTGGTGGCGATGATGGCCGCCCTGCTGATGATGCTGATGATGATGATGCTGGTGGCGATGATGACTGCCCTGCTGATGATGATGATGCTGATGATGCTGATGATGGTGGTGATGCTGGTGCTGGTGGTGGCGATGATGGCCGGGGGTGCTAATCCCTCTCGCCCCCCCCCCCCCCCGGCAGCTCTGCCTGCTGGCCTGCCAGGACCAGCTGGAGGGCGTTCTGGGGGCGAGCCTCCCGCAGGCTCAACAGCTGCAGCAGCAGCAGGGCTCCCCGCAGTCACCGAGTGGCGTGGACGAGCTCGACGTGGCCGGCACCCCCACGGACGTACGGGACGTCGCGCTCTGACCGCACCCGCTGGTTTGTGTGGGGGGGGGGGAGAGGCGTTCTCCGCGACCCGTCCCGACGAGGATCCTCCCGGCGACAACGAAAATCCAGGAGAGAAGAAAGTCAACGGCGGTGCAGCCCCTTGTGCTTTAATGTTTCCATTGAAGAGCTTTTACCCCCCTAACCCCCGCCCTCTTTTGCCTTGAACTCCTGCAAGAAAACGAATATGAAATGGTGGAAGGCAGGAAGAGAAAGACATTTAGTTGAATGACTCTTTGGTTCTTTCGGTAAAGTGACGTGTAAAGAGAAAGTAATAAATTAAATACTAGCATACTACGACGTTTTGATTGCAACACAAGCAATCGTCATCAGGTATAAATGAAATAGAAACACAAATCTCGTATACTTAGAAATGTAATACAACAGAGAGTCGGATAACATAACAGTCAACACCCTACCAGTCACGTATAAAGATAAAATAATAAATAAAATACTAGCATACGACACAAGCAATCGTCATCAGGTGTGAAATCCACAGCAAGAAATTATCACATTTTCTTGCTGTGGATGATTGCTTGTGTTGCAGTCGAAACGTCGTGAGAATTGTATTGTTTAATATTATTGTTGTTTTATTATTTCCCTTCTACGTGACTTTACCAAAAGAACCAAGAATATGAATCCCTGCAGTCACGAAAGCTTTAAATCAAAATTTTTATAATCTCTTGCTTAACGTTAAAATGTACACGAAATATTTTTCACGATTATACGAACAATTCGTATGACATACTTCATTGGGAGCTTTCGTGACTGCAGGAATTACTCTTGTTGTTAGCTTGCCACTGAATTTCGTTGGATGGTAAGTTGTTAAAAGATGAATTTCTAAGAAGCAGCGATGTCTGCGTGTGCGCGCGTGTCCTTGGGGTTGACAAAAAACAACCTCCTTGATTGTGATTTTGTATTTTTCTTCGTGAAACGAAATTTAAAGTCAAGATGACCTGCCTCTCCCCCCCCCTCTATTTTTATAATGAAATGCATGTGAGTGGGCTGTGTTGTTTCCCTATCATCGGTGTCCGGGAAGACGTCTAGCCAAGCAACGTTTACACTTTAATTGAGTAGACAAGAACTGTCACCACAGAGAGGAGTGTACAGTATGTATCAAGAGCAGCTTCTAAGAGGCGTAGATTGCTGAGAATTGCGGAGAAAGTGATTGTCGGTAAGTTGCGATGTTTAAGGATGTAGGTAAAGTCGACCAGAGTTTTGCAGACTGGAAGGTTTTTGAGGGTCATACGAATAGTTTTGCTTTGAAGTGGCCATTCTTTTCACGTTTAAATCATCAGTTCGTCTGTTTTTTTTTGTTATCATTTTGTACTTCAATTGACGGTTTAAATTTGGGCCGATACTTTTTGCATCCATTCTGGTGAGATGTATTTTGCTAAGCCGTGTGCGTGTTAACATATGCTGAGTGTTAATGTGCATAGGCTTTCGTGGCCAATGCTACGATTGATAACTGGTCCAAAATTGTCATTTTTTTGGCTTTTCAACGTGATCGATTTCGTAAAACGAAATTGGCACATTTTCCCACGCGATGGCTTCATTTTCATTGGCGAATTTTACGAATAACGTGAACCCCCTGTAATAAATCGGCGCGTTCTGTTTACGTGACAGCAACCTTACTTAGTGTGGCTGTATCGGGTGGAGGTGGGGGGGGGGTACGACACGTTTACACGATCTCACGCAACAAAACGTTGCCACAGTTGAACAAGTCGCGTGCCAAATGACTGTTTTGGTAATCGTTCTATCTTCCCCACGTTACCACGCACGCTTGCGCCTGTTCAACTTGTCGGTCGTGCAGAGTACAATAATGAATTTTTGGTCCGAAGTTGAACCGTACTGAGAACGGGGTGGTTGGGGGGGGTGGGGCGTATTGTACAAGTCTGGCAAGTTGACTGGTGGAGGAGCATTTGCTGCTTGCAATGGAATCAATTGTGGACAAAAACATTGGGGGCAGGGGCAAAACACATTCACAGCTGGTATATATATGTAATATTGTAAATTACGGCGGGAGACCACTTGACGGGTAGCACACTTTATTAACACTTTCCCTAGCCACAATAACACGTGTGGACAACTACAGCTCACGCTACACGTTCCACCCGGCTACACACACACGGGCTCTCCAGCCCCGTAGCTTCCAGGGGAACTCCCAGACCCACCCCAGCTGGGGTATGGATCACGACCACTGGGTCCCGCAGCCCGGCCCTCACAAGGACGTCCGGCCGCGGGTCCCAAGGTCCCGCCTCTGAGCCACACAGGGTCCCGGCCCTTACAAAGACAGCAGGGATAGGGGTCTCAGGGCCCTATCTCTTCCTCCTCCGTCTTTGCCCCGCATAGCGGAAGGCACGACGAGTGCGTGCCGCCGGGACATATTGTCCCATCTCATTAGCAGGCCCTGCTTAAGCAGCCAGGAGCCAGCTCGCTTCTGACCTTCCTCGGGACCCCCCGCCCTGCGACGCAACGCGAGCAGGGAGCTGTCAGCCATCTGGAGTCGGCCCCACTCAACGAGAGACAGTGAGAGTAGCGAGTCCCCGCCCGCAGGAGTAGCGGGAACGTCAACCAACGGTGCATTCGCGGCCACAACCAACTCACCCTCGGGTACAGCACCAGGCGGTTTACAGCGCGCCGACCCCATCAAGCACGCACATTCGGGACGAGGCGACAACCGCGACAGGGCATCCGCGTTGGTGTGGCGCAACCCCTTACGGTAAGTGGTCGTAAATTGATAGTCCTGGAGGACCTCCAACCACCGTGATAATTGGCCCGAGGGTTGGGCGACCCTTAATGCGTACTGAAGCGTCGCGTGGTCCGTCCGGACCGTAAAATGACGGCCGTAGAGATAAGGTCTAAATTGCTGTACAAAAAAAACAATAGCCAGCAACTCGCGACGGGTCACGCAGTACCGCTGTTCCGCTGGCGATAAAACCCTGCTACCATAGGCGACCACCCGTTCGACTCCCCCAACGACCTGTGAGAGCACCCCCCCCAATGCCCATGTTACTAGCATCAGTATCCAGCAAGAAGGGTCTCGTAAAATCAGGGTAACATAAGGGCGGGGCACCCACCAAGGCGTCCCGAAGGGAGCAGAACGCGGCCTCCTCCTCTGGCCCCCATCGAAACCTGACCCCTTTGGCTGTCAGAGCATGCAAGGGTTTGGCAATGGTGGCGAAATGCTCAACGAATCGGCGGTAGTAGGAAGCAAATCCAATGAAACTGCGGACCTCGGTAACCGACGTGGGCGTCGGCCATGAACTGACACAATTTGTCTTCGCGGGATCGGTGGAGATCCCCGAAGAGTCGACAACGTGGCCCAAGTACCTTACGGATTTCCGAAGCAGGTGGCATTTAGCCGGTTTAAACTTCAACTTAGCCGATCGCATCCGCAAGAAAACCCCCCTTAATCGCTGGAGGTGTTCCTCGAAAGTTCTACTGAAAACAATGACATCGTCAAGGTTGCACTCCGCATCTACGACGGTGCAGGCGTTGGCGGCGTGCACAATTCACATTCCTCCCGGCTCTCAGATGTTAGTTCCCCTCCAGTTTCGTAAACCCCTTGATTACGACGCGTTCATGGGGGGTGCTGTGATCGGGCCTTCGCGTTCAGCTGAGCGGGTGTCGGACCTTGTGTGTGCACAAACGCTCGTGCGAAGCGACCACGACCCCTTTATCCAGGTCCTTAACGCGGGATTGGAAACGGCCGTTATCTGTCAGGGAATGGTGCTTGCTCACGCGACGCCAGCCCCGCCAGAAGATGTGATCGTGGGTCACGTAGGGGGCGAGTCCTCTTCCGTTGCCAAGCCAGGTCCTGACACAGGATGGCTCGACGCGCTTTGCTCCACTTCTGCCGATTTGTCACCATTACAGCATGCTAAATTACGCACGCTGCTGAGCGATTTCGCCGACGTTTTCAGTCAAAGCAAATTCGACATTGGCTGCACTAAATTGCTAAGCCACCACATCGACACGGGTGATGCCGCTCCAATTCGTCAAAACCCATTCCGGTTGAGCCCGGCCGAAAATGAACATGTACGGGTGGCCGTCAACGATATGTTGGCGGCCGATGTCATTGCGCCATCAAATAGCCCATGGGGGGCGCCGATCGTTCTTGTTAAGAAGCACGACGGGAGCCTCCGCTTTTGTGTTGACTTCAGGAAACTTAATAAGATTTCTGTGGCCAACGCCTACCCGCTTCCCAGGATGGACGAGTCGCTCGATGCCTTAGCAGGTGCGCACTACTTCTCCAACTTGGATCTCTTCTCGGGGTTTTGGCAGCTACCCCTTGATGACGCATCCAAACCAAAGACGGCCTTTCGCACGCCGCAGGGACTGTTCCAATTCAACAGACTTCCCATGGGTCTTCACTCGGCCCCGGCGACGTTCCAGGGCCTGATGGAGCTGGTCCTCGCTGGGCTCCAGTGGGATTCTTGCCTAATCTACCTCGACGATGTAATCGTGTTCAGCAAAACTTTTGATGAACACCTCATGCGATTGAAGGCAGTTTTCCTTAAAATGCGAGCGGCTAACCTCAAATTCAAACCGCAAAAGTGCCACCTCATGAGGGATTCGGTTCGTTATTTGGGCCATATTGTCAGCCGCTCAGGAATTGCCACGGACCCCGAAAAGACAAATTGCGTGCGCTCATGGCCAACTCCTACCTCTGTTGGGGAGGTGCGGAGTTTTATCGGCTTCGCCTCATATTATCGACGATTTGTTGCGGGATTCGCATCCATCGTGAAGCCCCTCCACGCATTAACGGCCAAAGGGGTCAAATTCCGTTGGGGAGAGTTAGAACAGGCATCGTTCAATGCCGTCCGAAAAGTACTGGTCGATGCTCCTACCCTGTCTTATCCAGATTTTACCACTCCGTTCATTCTAGATACAGACGCCAGCAACACCGGAATTGGAGGGGTGCTGTCGCAAATTGTCAATGGAGTGGAGCGCGTCGTCGCCTATGGCAGCAGGGTGCTGTCGCCCGCGGAGCAACGTTACTGCATAACGTGCTGCGAATTGTTTGCTATCGTTATTTTCATAAAGCAGTACAGACCATACGTGTATGGCAGGCATTTCACAGTACGCTCCAACCATGCGGCACTACAAACGGCCTTGCGAGTGGACCAACCATCTGGACAGCTTTCGCTTTGGCTCGAGATCCTCCAGGACTTTGCGTTCACTGTAATTTACCGCAAGGGGATTCAACACGGGAACGCCGACGGGTTGTCACGACTGCCGACCAATGGGCGCTGTGCTTGTTTTTTGGGTGCGGGGCGTTGTAGGCAGCCTGACGGGGTACCGCCCCCATCCCTTGCGGCCGCGGCCGGGGATGGGGTCGGGGACCACGGGGCTCCCTCCACGCAAGTTCCTCAGGACGCATTGCTGGGCCTCGGGTTGGATGACTGGGGACGTCTTCAGATGGAAGACGTCTCCCTCCTCAAATTGAGACGCCGCGCTAGGGATGCCGAGGGTCACAGGGGGCAGGGGGGCCCCGTATCATATGTCATCCGGGAAGGCGTCCTCATGCATTGGGATGGGGGGTCCCAATCCCACACATTGGTGGTGCCCACCTCCCTGCGGGGGCGACTTGTGTGGGAAACCCACAGTCGCCTCTTGCACTTGGGTGTTCAGAAAACACTAGCTAAAATCCAATTGGAATTTTTCTGGCCGGGCATGGCAAACGATGTGGCTGACCTTGTGCAAGGTTGCACAGAATGTGCACGGCGGAAACCACCTGCTAGGCCGTCCTGCCCGCCGCTCCAATCCATTAAGGTTTCCCGGGTCAATGAGATCGTCGCATTGGATATTTTGGGTCTGTTTCCCGCTACTCCTCGGGGTAGTAAGTACCTTTTGGTTGGGGTGGAATAATTTACCCGATGGGCCATGGCCTGGCCACTCCCCAACCAGTCTGCAGCAGCCATTACGGAGGCCTTTTTCCAGGGCTACATCCTGGATAAGGGTGCTCCCGAACGCCTGCTGAACGACCAAGAGAAAATTTTCTCTTCCACCCTGTTGCGGGATGTGTGCAACCTGCTAGGGACACACACCTCGCCATATCACCCCCAGACTGACGGTATGGTCGAGCGATTACATAGGACACTTACCTCCATGCTAAGCCACCAGGTGTCTGAGTCACAGACTGATTGGGATCTCCACATACCTGGTGTCTTGGCCGCCTATAGAATGGCGCCCCATACTGCCACAGGGTACTCGCCATTCTATCTTATGTATGGTAGGGAGGTTTGCCTCCCGATCGACGTACAATTGCACATTAAACAGCCCGCACCTAAGGCTAAGATTGCCGACCACATCCGTGCTAATGTGCGTCGTCTCGTGGATGCCCGGGAGGCTGCTCAAAATAACTCAGAAGTCCGTCAGCTTGCCAACGAGCGGTTGCGGAACCTCCACACGTCCCGCCACGTTTGGGTAGAAGGGGACCGCGCCTGGCTCCACTGCTCGCAGGTACCATTGGCTACTTCCTCAAAACTGCTTAAGCCTTGGAGAGGCCCGGTTGTTATTATTCGCGTTCTCCGCCCGCAGTGTGTCAGGATCCAGCATGGCAAGCGACGTTGGTTCGTGCACCCGTCACGTCTAAAACCTTACATTCAACCCTACACACCTCCTTCACTTCTCCGGGGCCGAGAGCGCGACATGTCTGACGAGCCGCGCCGCGATGATGCTGCTTCTAACTCTCGGCCAGGTCCCGCTGTCCCGCCCTCAGGTGCCTTGGGAATGAAACCCGCCACGGCCGACCCAGCTGGAACAAGCTTGCCCGCGGGATCAGCGACCCAGGACACAAGCGCAACAGCGGGCCGTCGGTCCCCTCCCGCCTCCGTCGCGACCGATGGACCTGCCACTCGGACTCGCTCAAAACTCAAACGATTTTCATGACCCCCGCCCACGAACTCTCGTCCCAACGCGACGCCACTCACCTTGCCATCATGTATAGTGGGCGATTGGGGCGTGCGTTCATCCTGCATATATGTGTTTATACAGTGTTGTTCTGCATCGGTGGCCTGGAGTTTTTTTTTTTATATACGCGTGACCACAGGAGGGGGAGAGGCGCTTTCTTCTAATTTTTTTTCTTGATTTGTCACACACTCATTCTGATGGGTAACAAATAATTTATTGTACAATTGTATTTTTTTTTGACAGCCGGGTCGGCTGGAGGCTACGTAGAGGGGGGTAATGTAGTGACATAAGAAGGGAGGGGCTGCTGGGGGCTCTGGGACCCTGGGTGGGCCAGGCGCTTAAGCCTCTTGGCGTCAGGCGTTGGGTTCCCAGGCGCTTAATCCCCTTGGCGCCGCCAAAGGGGGGGGCTGTGTGTGCTCTGTGGGATATCTGGGGGCACACACGGCCCCACCTCTCGTTGGGGACTGGGCATAAAAGGGGAGCTCCCTGGACGATCAGGGCCAGTCGTAGCTCAAGACCCAAGACCCACGACCAGCCATCTGAAGACCCTGGGATGTTATGAGAGCGAGTGGTGGGACTCTGGAACTCCCGACTCTACGAACTTGTGAGGGCGAGTTCCAAAGCGTAGCCAGAGTAGAGTATCTAGGCTGTGTACCTAGGCTGTGTACCTAGGCTGTGTACCTAGGCTGTAACAGAGTATCAGGACTGTTGGAGTGTTGTATTGTAATAAAGAAGTTACCTCTACAAGTGTCTCTGGAACCCGTTACACACACACTAGCAATCTAAAGCAACGCAGTAAATTCAAAGAAGCAATGTTCTAAAGCCAACAGCCGGTCAACTTTAATCTTCGCCAGACACTTCACCACGGCCAATGCGCCAATATAAATTCCGCAACATTTAATGCTGCCTTGTGAAATACAAACACAACTCAATTAAATTGTCATGTCCATGCTCATTTCAGATTAAGACCGGTCGCACAAAAGCACCCATTTCAGGAGACAATTTCAAGTCCGACTTAACAGACATGTTTTACCTTCACCCATTAGACTAAAGTTCAAAACTTTCTTTAAAATTATAAACGTCTAAAGTGTTCAACCAAACGCGGTGTATACCTTGTGTACACACCATAAACATTGCAAGAATCGCGTATCAATTAACAAAACCCACATGCAGACTTTTTGGTTCTTCCAGTAAAGTCACGTAGAAGGGAAATAATAAAACATCATAAATTACAATTCTCACCACGTTTCGGCCACAACGCAAGCAGCCGTCCTCAGGTGAAGAACAGGTCTGTCGGAAAGACAGCGTCTGAATGAAACACCACCAGGTTTGGCAGCGTATATTGCTGTGTATATTGCTGCCAAGCTTGGTGGTGTTCATTCAGACGCTGTCTTTCCGACAGACCTGTTCTTCACCTGAGGACGGCTGCTTGCGTTGTGGTGAAGAACAGGTCTGTCGGAAAGACAGACGCTGTCTTTCCGATAGACCTGTTCTTCACCTGAGGACGGCTGCTTGCGTTGTGGTGAAGAACAGGTCTGTCGGAAAGTCAGACGCTGTCTTTCCGACAGACCTGTTCTTCACCTGAGGACGGTTGCTTGCGTTGTGGCCGAAACGTCGTGAGAATTGTATTTTATTATGTTTTTATTATTTGATTATTTCCCTTCTATGTGACTTTACCGAAAGAACCAAGAAGATGAATCCCTGCAGTCACGAAAGAATCTTTAAATCGAAACCCACATGCAGTCCTTAACGTAACGTTTCTTCAGACCCAACAACATTTTTTTTGAAATCAAACAAACCCCCGATATGTGTACGCTCTGGGTGGGAGCTGTGGTTCTCTACAACCTGCAACAACAACAACAGCAGCAGTAAGCAGCATTGGCGACGTCAAGAAGCAACACGACAGATCGTGGTCAAACCCCGCAAAGGGCTGGATTGTCACTTGGAGAATTGGCGATTGTGGCCGAGATTTCTCCGTGTCATCCAAACTCTAACGTGGGGCACGAGAGCGTTGACAAGCGACTGCCGTTTGAAACAAACTCCTCCACATCTTTATCTCACCGGGTGAGACCCACGCAGCTGTGCGAGCGCTCTTTGATGTAGAAGTTGTTCACGATATAATACGCAAATCATATCACACTGGTCAACAATTAAAACAACAACATGTAGTTCTGGCCTGGACTTTTGCAGCTGTTCTGGACTAAATTCAGGGTGCCGATTTCAAATCTGATCTCAGATTTGCTCCGTCCGTCGCATCTCATTTTTATGCTATCGGCATACCCCGTCAAATGGTCTCTCTCTCATCCTCCACGGAGCAGCGTGTTCTCACGGGGAGAACCTCACAAGCAACATCAACAGACTTCCGTTATCGTGTTGCAGCCGGAAAGACAGCGTCTGAATGAACACCACTAAGCTTGGCAGCGTATATTTAAGCTGGGTTAGAGGAGGAAGAGCGCCTTGACAAAGGGACTCACATATCAACAGAGGAATGTAGTATATTTATAAGAAATTCAGATATGGGATTAGTCACTACTTGTGGAATGTGTAGGAGGTGGGCGGGGGGTTTCAAAGTCATATTATGCAGGATTAGCAGCATCAAAAGGAGGGAGTAGGGGTAGCATTAATAAAGGGAAGGAATCATATTCTTAGGTTTTTTCGGTAAAGTCACGTAGGTAAAAAATTTAAATTAATAAAAGTTAAATAAAAAAAGCTTCCGGAAGCTTGTCTGGCCTCCAAAACGTCGTGATTTTTATTTTATTTAACTTTTATTAATTTAAAAAAATTTTACCTACGTGACTTTACCGAAAAAACCTAAAAATACGAATCCTTGCAGTCACGAAAGCTTCAAATCTAGAAAGGGAAGGAATGTTAATAGTATGGGAGCTGCAGCAACTAAGCCACCACGTAAAAAAACTAAAATATAAACTACATCAGTATCATCAATATACTAAATATACTCTCCAACAAGCCGAGCTACTGTCACCGTCACCGTGGTCGTCACCTGTCTAGGCTGCACCTCGGCCGGAGGAGGAGACTGCCCGCCTCCCCCCCCCGGCGGCTTTGGGCGCGCACGGCCGCCCGTCCCCCCCCCACAGGGCCCCGCGTCGGCGGGAGCGGCGAGCGAGCGACGTGGAGAGGTCCGCCCCGAACGTCGCCACGTTCAGACGCCGCTGCTCCGCCAACGTCACGCGGCAGTTCCTGGCGGGGCGGGAGGAGGAGGAGGGGGTAAGGGGGTGAGCACGGCTGGTCAGAGGTCGCAGACGGGTTTTGATTTCTTACCCGTACCCGGCCGCACCAGGGTCGCAAACGGGTACCCGTACCCTACCCGTACCCATACCCTACCCGTACCCTACCTGTACCCTACCCGTACCCTACCCGGAATGAGTGACAAACGGTGACTCACCAGTGACTCACGGCCTACCCGTACCTGGCCGCACCAGGGTCGCAAACGGCTACCATTGGAACCTCATTTGCCAGCAAAAAATATTATAATTGTTTTTTTACCCTTTTATCTGGCAACAAAACTGACACCTTTATTACAAGGAGTCATGTTTGCATAGACCACAATAACTGCAGCCATAATGCGTCATCTGGTCCAACCCATGTGAGACTAGGCTCTAAGGAAAGCTGTCTCGGGTATGGACCAATCAACTTCAAGGACAGTGCATATATTATCAGAGTTATGTTTTTTTTGCATTCTGACTGCAGGTATTGTGGTCAATGCAAATACGACTCCTCGTAAAAAAAGGTGTCAGTTTTGTTGACAGATAAAAGGGTAAAAAAACAATGATCATTTTCTGCTACTGCTGACAAATGATGTTCCAATGGTCTAAACCCGACATCAGAGAGGTCCCTGCACGGCTCCACTGCCATCCTGCGTCTAGACAAATGTTCGTCTGGTGCCCAGTCAAAGAGTTGCACGTCCTTCTCTTATTCTCGGGGCTGGGATTTTTTCCGAATCAAGTGCAACTACGCAATTCACGCGGCGTGCATTTGTTTTGGCGCGCCGATTCAAGTTAACGTCGCACATTTTTGCAACGCCCAAACTTTCCAGATGTGCCAGGAACGGCACAAACAATTTGCCCAAGCTCTGTCATCCTATATTGGGATGGTTAGGCCAACTCCGTTTGTGAGTTTCCTTACACGAGGTGGGGGTGGGTGGGGGGGGGACAGCAACACCATCTCCGCACAGACAAAGACGGAGCCCGCTTGCTGTACTGCCGCCTCCCCCATCGCCTCCCCCAGCAGGCGTTGCACTTGAAGGCGAGGAGATCCAACAAGAACACACACACACCACGAGCGAGCGGCAGAGACGGACGTTACCTGCCGCCGTCTTTGGAAATGTTGTCAAAGAAACTCCTGGTTTTGTCGTAGAAGCAGCCGTCCAGGAAGACGGGGGAGCTCGTGCGGGGACCCCTCGGCTTGTCCGCTGCACAAGGGGAGACGCAACGGCGGAAGTGAGGGGGTGGCCTGGACAATTAAACACACGAAGATCCGCCCCCCCCCACCCAACCCAGACTCCACTGGTCAACACACATTCAGGCGCTGTCTCCCCGACAGACCTGGTCTTCGCCTAAGGACGGCTGCTTGCGTTGTGGCCGAAACGTCGTGAGAATTATTATTTTTTTATTTTATTTTATTATTTTAATACTTCCCTTCTACGTGATGACTTTACCGAAAGAACCAAGAAGATGGTCAACACACTTTTTCTGGCATAAGGTATTCCAACGGTTTTAAGGTAATTTAGTTAGTCAACATCTCCTAGCCACCGTGATGATGATGATGATGATGAGAGAAACACACAAACTCCAAATATACAGCAGCAGGCATCGTCAGGGTTGGGATCGAACCCACGCCCTCCTGCACATCAGGCGAGGTAGTTAGCATCTCATAGCCACCGTGATGATGACAAGTTTGCAGTCGGTACCACATTGGGAAGTGTGTCAAAATTGAGTGACAAGATTTCTATTCTATGAGATTTATTTTACCAGTGGCAAAATATAGTAGTAGGTTTTTACCCTTTTAAACTGGTACAAAACTGACACCTTTATTCAAGGCATCATGTTTGCAATAACCACAACACAAGTAGTCAAAAAAGCAAACAAAAAGAAGCAACTCTGATAATGACAGGACAGTGCATATTATTATCATTATCAGAGTTGCTTCTTTTTGTTTGCTTTTTTGACTACTTGTGTTGTGGTTATTGCAAACATGATGCCTTGTATAAAGGTGTCAGTTTTGTACCAGTTTAAAAGGGTAAAAAGCTACTACTAAGATTTCTATTTTGCCGATACAGCAGCGGAGGAAGTGAGTTGTTGGGTGGCGGCAGCGTGTGAGTGAGTGAGTGTGTACGTGAGTGTCTGTCAGCGTGTGAGTGAGTGCCCCACCTTCTCTCCGCTTGGCCTCCCTGCCCCGGAACTCCCTGTCCAGCGCCGCACGGTCCAGCTTCGCGTTGGCGCTCGCAAAGTCAAACTCCGCGTCCAACTCTACGCACGGCTCCGGGACCCCACGGGGAGTCTGGGCGGCAATCCGCTTCGTGCTCCGACACCGTCGCTGCTGACGCTGGGGGGACGTCTGCACCCCCCGCTCCACCGTGGCGCTCTTCCTCGCGGCTGTGGGAGATAGTGCAGCTGCGTGTGAGTGTGTGTGTGAGTGTGTGTGAGTGTGTGTGTGTGAGTGTGTGTGAGTGTGTGTGTGAGTGTGTGTGAGTGTGTGTGAGTGTGTGTGAGTGTGTGTGAGTGAGTGTGTGTAGGCTGGCCTGCCTACGATCCATCCTGGGTTTAACCAGGCTGGATTGTGTGAGGAGCTCACAAATCCTTGAAAGATCTGGGCAAAGTCCCATCAGTGAGCTCCTCCGGCAGGCAAGGCTGCGTTGGCTGGGTCATGTAGCCCGCATGCCCAGCCACCGCATGCCTAAACAGCTTTTGTTCGGCCGGATCGAGGGGGCTAGACGGGCGCGGCACGGGCTGGAGAAGAGATGGAGTGATGTGGTACAGGAGGACGTGGAGCTGAGTGGACTTGCCGATGACTGGTACCAGCGGTGTCAAGATCGGCCTCAGTGGAGGAGGCTCGTGAAGGACGCTACTGGGCAGTTGGAGGCAGTCGCCCTCCAACAACAACGGAGGGCGGAGGAGCGACGCTCACAACAACGAGCGGAGCGCCGGGTGGCTAAAGCACAGCAAGTTGGTACAGTAGGGGGCACAGGTGGTGCATTAGCCAGTCATCTCGGTCAGTCGACCCGTGGCACCTGGGTCTGCCCCGTGACCTCCTGCCAGCGGGCGTTCGACACTTCACGTGGCCTCAAGGTGCACTTGGCCTGGCACAAGCATCGTGGTGACGTCACCGCCACTTAGTGGCGAATGGCGGTTGTTGTTGTTGTTGTTGTGAGTGTGTGTGAGTGTGTGTGAGTGTGTGTGTGAGTGTGTGAGTGTGTGTGTGTGAGTGTGTGTGAGTGTGTGTGAGTGTGCGTGTGTGCGTGAGTGAGTGTGTGCGTGTGTGAGTGTGCGTGTGTGCGTGAGTGAGTGTGTGCGTGAGTGTGTGTGAGTGCGTGTGTGTGTGTGAGCGTGTGAGTGTGTGAGTGTGTGCGTGTGTGCGTGTGTGTGAGTGCGTGTGTGCGCGTGTGTGTGTGTGCATGTGTTTCTCACTATAAATCCTTTATATGCGTGGCATCGGTTTTATTTTATTATTCAATTCTGTTTTTCTTGAGTAAGAGTTTCATTTTTATCACATTGGTATTTTAAATTAAATATTAATTTTTTTAACAAACATTAATTGTCACGCACAACGAGTCTGTGTGCAAAATGTCAGCTCGATCGGATCATGGGAAGTGGGATAAAAAACGACCAAAATTTTGCATGGTCGTAAGCGCGCAAGCAAGCAAGCTAACTTAATATAAAGGATTTAAACAAGTATAACCCGTAAAAACTAAGTTTTTCACTATAAATCCTTTATATGCGTGGCGGCTAGAGTCCTCTCGTCCTCTGGCTTGAGATGGCTGCCACCTATGGGTCAGATGATTGCGTGGCAGCATTAAGAAATTGGTAATTAAATATAATATTTTTGTCCTAAAAAGTGTAAAATTTTGGGAAAAAAAAATTCACGAACATTACTTGTCACGCACAACGAGTCTGTGTGCAAAATATCAGCTCGATTGCATCACGGGAAGTGGGTTAAAAAACGACCGAAAGATTTGCACGGTCCGAAGCGCGCAAGCAAGTGAACTTAATATAAAGGATTTAAATAAAAAAACATCGGATTTCCGTACGACGTCCAGGATAAGCTCCGTTAGCGAGCACCTGCAAAGGCTGTGGCACAAGAGGGGGGCGGGCGGGCGGTCGGTACAACGCCCGGCCACCTTTGCATCCCCAGCGTTTACCGCGCCGCCCGTACCTGTGGCTCCTCCGCGCGTGCCGCCCCCGTGGCCGCCGCGGGCTCCGTGCTGCGTGTCCCGCACGAGGGGGCGGGCTCCGTGCTGCGTGTCCCGCAGGGGGCGGGCGCCCCGTGGTGGCGAGGAGGACTGGACGGGGGCGAGGGTGGGTGGTCACGCAGCGACGGGATCAATCGTAGCCTGTCCAGCATCTTACGCACCACCATCGGAACCTCATTTGCCGGTAACAACAAATATGATAATTGTTTTTTTTACCCTTTTATCTGGCAACAAAACTGACACCTTTTTTTAAGTTGTGCGCCTTTTGGCGTCATCTGGTCCAACCCATGTGAGACTGGGCTCTAAGGAAAGCTGTCTAGGGTGTGGACCAATCAACTTCAAGGACAGTGCATTCATCATCAGAGTTGTGTTTTTGTTTGCATTCCAACTGCAGGTATTGCGGTCTATGCAAACACGACTCCTCGTAAAAAAGGCGTCAGTTTTGTTGCCAGATAGAAGGGTAAAAAAACAATTATCATATTTTTCTACTGGCAAATGAGGTTCCAATGGTGTAAATGCTTACCCCGAGCTCTCATACTCTGATGGTGCATTGTCTTTGAGTTGTGCGCCTTTTGTCGTCATCTGGACCAACTCCATGTGAGACTAGGCTCTAAGGAAAGCTGTCTCGGGTGTGGACCAATCAATTTCAAGGACAGTGCATACATTATCAGAGTTGTGTTTTTCGTTTGCATTCCGACCACAGGTATTGTGGTCAATGCAAACACGACTCCTTGTAAAAAAAAGGTGTCAGTTTTGTTGCCAGATTACAGGGTAAACAACCAATGATCAGAGTTAAATATCTCGGTGGGGTCCTGCCCGCTAAAGTAACCAACCAGTTTGGCGGCGAAGAGAATGGCTGCCCCCCTCTCACCTGCACGACGGCCAGGTGGGGGTGCAGAGCGGAGAGCGGGCACCCCAACGCTGCCAGGTCCTTGATCTCGCTGGCACGGAAGATGATGTAGTCGTAGATCTCCTCGCGAGGGGCGACGGCGCGCTCGGCGGGGCGACCCTCCGTGCCGCACACACGCACTGCGCACGCACAAAGACGACGCTAACGCCGCTAACGGTGCCGTGGTGGTGGTGGGTGTGTGGGCGACACCGTGGTGAGAAGTGAATCACCTCGCCTGGTGTCTATCGGAGGTCGTGCGTTTCATCCCAACCCTGGCGTCGGTTTTGTCTATCACATCGGGTTTTTGAGATGATGTCAAATATTGCATTTTCAATAAAAACTTGCAGAAGAAAAATATTAAGTGAATGTGGATATCTACGTAAAATGATATTGTAAACACACTATCCTAAAAATACAGCACCATGTTTTAACACTAAAGCAGTCACTGACTCGCAACGACTTGCAATCATAAGTGACAGAGTTAATTCGGGTAAAATCAATGAAAATGGGGTATGCCGATAGCATAAAAATGAGATGTGAGAGAGAAAATCTGAGATCACATTTGGAATCGGCACCCTGAAATTAGTCTAAAACAGCTGCAAAAGTCCAGGCCAGAATTTTTTTGTTGACCAGTGTAACAATACCACAATTCTTCTTGGTTCTTTCGGTAAAGTCACGTAGAATGGAAATAATAAAAAAATAAACATAAATAATTCTCACGACGTTTCGGCCACAACGCAAGCAGCCGTCCTCAGGTGAAGAACACAAAACTTTAAGATCCTTCACAAACTCCGGGATAATCGAGTCTCTCACCTTTCTGAAGAGATGCCGCGACTCTAAGCTTAAATAGACGCTCCAAGCCTGGCGGTGTTTCATTCAGACGCTGTCTTCCCGACAGACCTGTTCTTCACCTGAGGACGGCTGCTTGCGTTGTGGCCGAAACGTCGTGAGAATTATTTTATTATGTTTTATTTTTATTATTTTATTATTTCCCTTCTACGTGACTTTACCGAAAGAACCCAAGAAGATGAATCCCTGCAGTGGGGCTGGGTGGGGAGGGGCTGGGTGGGGAGGGTGGGGCTGGGTGGGGGGTGGGAGGGGCTGGGTTGGGAGGGGCTGGGTGGGGAGGGTGGGGCTGGGTGGGGGGTGGGGAGGGGCTGGGTTGGGAGGGGCTGAGTGGGGAGGGGCTGCTCACCCCGTGGTGCCCTTATAAAACTCAACGTTTCACCTACTCACGCCGCCTTGTGCTGCCCGCCCTCACAGTCGGCCATGTTTGCAGAACACAGCACGCCCACCGCCCTGGTCACCGTCGTTGACCCTGGCCAACGTGTTCCTAGCAGCTCCCTCCGCAGGAGCAGGGAAGTGTTTAAACCCTCACCCCCTTTGACCCGTGACCCCCCCCCCACCCCCCCGTGCGTGACCTTTGGCCAAGGCGACGGTGCAGTCGTCCGTGTTGACCCCGCTCAGGGTGCCCTCGTAGCGGATGCCGGCCATGGAGATCAAGCTGGTCCTGCTGCCCAAGCACAGCGTCCACGTGGCCATGATGATGATGCTGCTGCTGATGATGCTGATGTGGATGATGCTGCTGATGATGATTCTGATGATGCTGCTGCTGATGATGCTGCTGATGATGATGCTGCTGCTGCTGATGATGCTGCTGCTCCTGCTGCTGATGATGATGCTGCTGCTGCTCGTAGCCGCCCGCCGGCTCGAGCTGCGGGAGACAACAAGAGGGGAGGGTGGGGCCGGGCAGGAGGAGGTGATGATGGTGATTGTGTTGATGATGTTTGTATGATGATGGTGTTGTTGATGTTGTTGATGATGATGTTGTTGTTGTTGATGTAGTTAATGTTGTTGATGATGTAGTTAATGTTGTTGATGTTGTTTGATGATGATGTTGTTGTTGATGATGTAGTTAATGTTGTTGATGATGTTGTTGTTGGGGTGATGATGTTGTTGATGATGTTGTTGATGATGTAGTTAATGTTGTTGATGATGATGTTGTTGATGTTGATGGTGATCACCCACGATGCGTCCCGCGTGTTCACGCCGTTTGAACTGAGCTGCTCACCGAGTCGCGTCGTGCAAAGGGCGCCAAATTGTGGGGAGGGGATTTTTTTCCCTCTTCCTGTCAACGGGGGTATTATTTAATTTATTTGGTAATTTATTTTTTGGTATTTTATTACATTTTTATATTTTACTATTTTATTATTAATATTGTGTTCCCTATCTACGCGACGTTACCGAAATAAACAAAGAATTGCGCTCAACATCGGTCGGGTCACTTGAGTTCATCCCCAAACCCCGCCCCCCTCGCCCCCCGCCCCCCGCCCTCACCCCTCCTGGTGGTGGTGGGGGTGGTGGTGGTGGTGGGGGTGGTGGGGGGGTGGTGGTGGGGGTGGTGGGGGGGTGGTTGGGTGTGGGGGGGGGTGGTGGTGGGGGTGGTGGGGGGGTGGTGGTGTTGGCGGGTGGTGGGGGTGGGTGGTGTTGGCGGGTGGTGGGGGTGGTGGTGGGGGGGGGTTGGGGGTAGTGGGGGTGGTGGT
>NW_026890943.1:0-45021 GCF_015708825.2 Lethenteron reissneri
GTATACCAGGCGAGGTAGTTAACATCTCCTAGCCACCGTGATGATGATGAGAGAGAGAGACACGCAAGCTCCAAATATACAGCAGCAGACGTCAGGGTCGGGATCGAACCCACGACCTCCTGTATACCAGGCGAGGTAGTTAACATCTCCTAGCCACCGTGATGATGATGAGAGAGAGACACGCAAAACTCCAAATATACAGCAGCAGGCGTTAGGGTCGGGAATGAACCCACGACCTCCTGCACACCAGGCGAGGTAGTTAACATCTCCTAGCCACTGCAGCAACCCAATCTCAATGTTCAAGGGCTCTTGTATGGTGCCATTAAAAAAACAAAACAGCATTATTATTCTTATTAACCAGCGCTTACAATAGAGTCAATAGTTCGTTTGCAAGGTTCGAGTTCAAGGTCATTGATTAGGTATAGCCCTGTGAGCCATTCGGCTCTTGAAGGTGGTTACTGTGTTATTACTGTACGGTAGTAATACAGTAACAGAGCTGATCGACCCTCGGGGATCGATACACAAACGAGGGGTGGGATGGTGAGGCTGGTCAGCAACTTGTGGCTTCCTTGTGGCTAAACTCGCGCCATGGGAATGTGGAATTTCCACGGGCTTCTCGACGCTTCTCTGCGGTTGAAATTTTATTGTTTTAAACCGATAGTATTGGACATTAGCGACTAAGTTTTTTGCAACAGAAACTTCTTTTATTATTTCCCTTCTACGTGACTTTACCAAAAGAACCAAGAATGTGAATCCCTGCAGTCACGAAAGCTTCATATCGAAACAACCACAACAACAACACAACAACCACAACAACACACAAGATGGCAGATATTTAACACGATGTTATATTTAAACAATCTAACAACACAACCACCACCACAACAACAACAACACAACCACCACCACCACAACACACAAGATGGCAGATATTTAACACGTTGTTATATTTAAACAATCCAACAACACAACCACAACCACCACCACAACAACACAAGATGGCAGATATTTAACACGTTTATATTTAAACAATCTAACAAGACAACCACCACCACCACAACACAACAACCACAACAACAACAATATGGCAGATATTTGTCACGATGTTCATATTTAAACAATCTAACACCACCACACAACACACAGCAAGATGGCAGATATTTGTCATGCAAGTCTTTACTTACTTCGTGTTAAACTGCAGTGTTCGTTACTGGGCTGCAACGCCACCTACTCACAACAACACAACAAAACACAACAACAATGGGCAAGCTCACACGAGAGTGGGGAGAACTTAGCAGCAGCAGCAACAACAACAACACAACAACAGGGACACTGGCGAATTGAATTGTCATTTGATATTTGAGCCCAGCCACTTACTGCCACCCAGTGGCTTCTGCTAAGCGCTGCTGTTGGAGTGCAAGATGACAAATCTGACCACAGCCTGGGGCACAATGGCCCATCATCATCATCATAAGCCCTTTAATAAGCATGGCCGTTGACCCTGCAGGCCACTGAGCGAGCAACCCAACGTTCCTACCAGCTCCCTCCGCAGCAGGACGATGTGTTCATACACTAACATCTATACGCAAGGCGACTTTTGGGGGTAAATAACAGCTATTGTTTTATTTTTCGATTTAAAGCTTTCGTGACTGCAGGGATTCATCTTCTTGGTTCTTTCGGTAAAGTCACGCAGAAGGGAAGTAATAAAATAATAAAAATAAAACATAATAAAATAATTCTCACGACGTTTCGGCCACAACGCAAGCAGCCGTCCTCAGGTGAAAACCAGGTCTTAGAGTGGCCGTGTCTCCCTCGGACAACCGTGTCTCCCGTGGCCTACACAAAGAGCGGAGCAGCTGCACGAGAGAGACACGGGGAGAGAGACACACAGGAGAGAGACACGGGAGAGAGACACGGGGAGAGAGAGAGACACGGGGAGAGAGCACGGGGAGAGACACGGGGAGAGAGACACGGGGAGAGAGACACGGGGAGTGAGACACGGGAAGTGAGAGACACGGGGGAGAGAGACACGGGGCAAGAGACACACGGGGAGAGACACGGGGAGAGAGACATGGGAAAGAGACGTGGAGAGAAACATGGGAGAGACAGAGACATGGGAGAAAGACACAGGGAGAGAGACATGGGGAGAGAGAGAGACACAGGGAGAGAGACACGGGGCGAGAGACACACGGGGAGAGAGACACGGGGAGAGAGAAATAAGGGGAGATAGACATGGGAAAGAGACGTGGGAGGAGACATGGGAGAGAGAGATATGAGAGAGAGAGTAAACTAAACTAAATATAAAACTAAAACTCTAACTGTTTTCGTATTGACCAAGCCCCACTGACGCTTTTTGTCAGAAGTGATCAAAAATGAGATCAGCTCCACTGAGGAGGGGAACATCTTGATCGTCATCAAAGAGACACCTACAGACACCCACAGAGACCCACATACACCCATAGACACCCACAGAGACCCACATACACCCATAGACACCCACAGAGACACAGAGAGACCCATAGACACTCACAGAGACCCACAGAGACCCATAGACTCCCACAGAGACCCACAGAGACCCATAGACCCACAGAGACCCGTAGACACCAGCAGACACGCACAGAGACCTACAGAGACCCACAAAGACCCACAGAGAACCACAGACACCCATAGTGACCCACAGACCCACCCAACCATTAATTCACCCACTCACTCTCCTAGACGCTCACTCACACCCACTCACTCTCCTACACACTCACTCACCCACTCACTCTCCTACACACTCACCCACTCATCCTCCCAGTCACCCACCCACTCACTCTCCTACACACTCACTCACCCACTCACTCTCCTACACACTCACTCACCCCTCATCCTCCCAGTCACCCACCCACTCACTCTCCTACACACTCACTCACCCACTCACTCTCCTACACACTCACTCACCCACTCATCCTCCCAGTCACCCACCCACTCACTCTCCTACACACTCACTCACCCACTCACTCTCCTACACACTCACTCACCCACTCACTCTCCTACACACTCACTCACCCACTCACCCTCCCAGTCACCCACCCTCACTCACACCCAACGTTGGCTTATGGGGATGACTTCATACGCACAGAGGTAGTACACACAACAACGACCGCCATTCGTTACCACGATGCGTGTTGCCAGGCCACGTGCACGTTGAGGCCACAGGTACACACAAACAGGTACACACAAACACAGGTACACACAAACACAGGTACACACAAACACAGGTACAACACACACAGGTACACACCAGGTACACACACAGGTACACACATACACAGGTACACACACACACAGGTACACACACAGTTACACACACACACAGGTACACACACAGGTACACACACACACACAGGTACACACACACAGGTACACACACACACACAGGTACACACACACACAGGTACACACACAGGTACACACACACACAGGTACACACACACAGGTACACACACACAGGTACACACACACAGGTACACACAAACAGGTACACACACAGGTACACACACACACAGGTACACAGGTACAAACACACAGGTACAAATACACAGGTACACACACACAGGTACACACACACACAGGTACAAACACACAGGTACACACACACAGGTACACACCACACAGGTACACACACACACAGGTACACACAGGTACACACACAGGTACACACAAACACAGGTACACAAACACATAGGTACACACACACAGGTACACACAAACAGGTAGAAACACACAGGTACACACACACAGGTACACAAACACACAAGCACACAGGTACAAACACACAGGTACACACACACAGGTACACACACACACAGGCACACAGGTACACACACACAGGTACACACACACACAGGTACACACACAGGTACACACACACAGGTTCACACAAACACAGGTACACAAACACACAGGTACACACCACACAGGTACACACAAACACAGGTACACAAACACACAGATACACCACAGCACAGGTACACACACAGGTACAAACACACAGGTACACACACACAGGTACACACACACAGGTACTCACACACACAGGTACACACACACAGGTACACATACACACACACACAGGTACACACACAGGTACACACACACACAGGTAACAAACACACAGGTACACATACAGGTACACACCAAACAGGCAACACAGGTACACACACAGGTACACAACACAGGTACACACACACAGGTAAACACACACAGGTAAAACACACACACACAGGTACACACACACACAGGTACACACACACAGGTACACACACACACAGGTACACACACAGGTACACACACAGGTACACACAAACAAGTACACACACACCAAGGTACACACACACACAGGTACACACAGTACACACACACAGGTACACACAACAGGTACACACACACACAGGTACACTCACACAGGTACACACACCACAACAGGTTACTACACACCAGGTACTCACACACACACAGGTACACACCACACACAGGTACACACACAGTTACACACACACAGGTACACACACAGGTACACACACACAGGTACACACACACAGGTACACACACACACAAGTACACACACACACAGGTACACACACAGGTATGCACACACAGGTACGCACGGATACAGCCTATTGATGACAATGTTATCCCAATGGAAATCGACTCCATATGCCCATTCCTCTACAATCGATTCCTAATGTAATCCCAACACAGCCTTACCATCAACACCACCATCATCACTGCCATCACCACCATCACCACCACTTCACCATCACCACTATCACCATCACCACCATCAGCATCACCATCACCACCACCATCACTATCATCACCATCAATGCCATCACCACCATCACCACCACCATCACCACCACCATCACCACCATCACCATCAGCATCACCATCATCACTGCCATCACCACCATCACCACCACTTCACCATCACCACCACTATCACAATCACCACCACTATCACTATCACCACCATCACTGCCATCACCACCACTATCACACCACAGCATCACCACCATCACCACCATCACCATCATCCACTGCCATCACCACCATCACCACCACCATCAGCATCACAATCATCACTGCCATCACCACCATCACCACCACTTCACCATCACCACCACTATCAACCATCACCACCACTATCACTATCACCACCATCACTGCCATCATCACCATCACCACCATCACCACCACTATCACTAATCACCACCATCACCACCAATACTCACCTTCAGGTAGTTAATATCAGCTACCACCATCACCAGAAATGACTCCACACGAGTCAATATGCTAATGAGCACTCGCCCCCTCCCACCCACCGGCTCATTTGCATAAACCACGCCCACAACCATCACCTTGTGAGGACGTCACACACACACAAAGACCCCCCGTGTAGCCTGTAACAGACTGTAGGGGCAAGTGCTGTTAGCGAGTAGCACCTGTGAAGGCTGGAACGGTACACGAGGGGGTGGGTGGTCAGCACTACGCCCGACCGCCTTTGTCTCCCCAGTGGCGATGTTGACTACACACCGCACCACGAACTCATTTGAGGCCGAGTCGACCTAGGGGAGACCCAGGACCGGTAGCACAGTGAATCCCCAGGTACAGCCTGGGAGATTGATTGGTCCACACCCGAGAGAGCTTTGGGTGTGGACCAATCAGGAACAGTGCACACATGATCAGAGTTGGTGTCTTGTTGCATTAAGGCCGCAGGTATTGTGGCCAATGCAAACATGACTCCTCGTAAAAAAGGTGTCAGTTTTGGAACCTAATTTTCCAGTAAAAAATATGATAATTGGTTTTTACCCTTCTATCTGGCAACAAAACTGACACCTTTTTATACAAGGAGTCATGTTTGCATAGACAGCAATACCTGCAGTCATAATACAAACAAAAGAACATAACATATACATTGTCCTTGAAGTTGATTGGTCCACACCCGAGACAGCTTTCCTTAGAGCCTAGTCTCACATGATGTTGGACCAGATGACGCCAAAAGGCGCAACAACTCAATACAGTGCACCATCAGAGTATGAGAGCTCAGGGGTGAAGCATTTACACCATTGGAACCTCATTTGCCAGTAAAAATATGATAGTTGGTTTTTACCCTTCTATCTGGCAACAAAACTGACACCTTTTTTACGAGGAGTCATGTTTGATAGACCACAATACCTGCAGCCATAATGCAACAAAAAAACATAACTCTGATGATGATATGCACTGTCCTTGAAGTTGATTGGTCCACACCCGAGACAGCTTTCCTTAGACAGCTTTCCTTGTCTATGCAAACATGACTCCTTGTAAAAAAAGTGTCAGTTTGTTGCCAGATAGAAGGGTAAAAACCAATGATCAGTTATGGCCATTTCAGAGAGAGTGTTTTGTGTGTTTGTGCTGCCATCGGCCCTGCTATTACTACTGCTGCTACTGCTGCTGTTGCTACTACTACTGCTGCTGCTACTGCTGCTATTACTACTACTGCTGCTGCTACTACTGCTGCTGCTGCTACTACTAATGCTGCTGCTACTGCTGCTGCTACTACTACTGCTGCTGCTACTGCTACTACTGCTGCTGCTGCTACTGCTACTGCTGCTACTGCTGCTGCTACTACTGCTGCTACTGCTGTTGCTGCTACTGCTGCTGGTACTACTGCTGCTACTGCTGTTGCTGCTACTGCTGCTGCTACTACTACTACTGCTGCTGCTACTGCTGCTGCTACTGCTACTACTGCTGCTGCTGCTACTACTACTGCTGCTACTTACTACAGCTACTACTGCTGCTGCTACTACTACTATGCTGCTACTACTGCTGCTGCTACTACTACTACTGCTGCTGCTACTGCTACTACTGCTGCTACTACTGCTACTACTGCTGCTCCTCTCTGCGAACTTTCGGCGTCTCGTGAGGCAAGTGGAGAGTTTCACCCGCCACCACTGCCAATGTCTTCTTGATCGCTCCCACTCCATGTAGCAGGCAGGGTGTTTGTACGTCCGGAGTGGCACCCGCACGTGTGGCCACGACTACGGCGTTCCGCTCCCGGTACGAGTGAGACGCCTCATCATCATCAGCAGCAGCACATCAGCATCATCATCAGCATCATCATCATCAGCAACAGCATCATCATCATCAGCAGCAGCAGCATCATCATCAGCAGCAGCAGCATCATCAGCAGCAGCAGCAGCAGCAGCATCATCATCATCATCAGCAGCAGCAGCAGCATCATCATCAGCAGCACAGCAGCAGCACAGCAGCATCATCATCATCATCAGCAGCAGCATCATCAGCAGCAGCATCATCATCATCAGCAGTAGCAGCAGCATCATCACCATCATCAGCAGCAACAAGGGATCTCTTCTATACAAAACCCTTGACTATACAGCTTACACACACACACATACACAGCTACACACACAGAGATTACACACATACATATACACACACACATACACACAGATTACACACACACATATACACAGCTACACACAATGTAGTGGTGGTATTGACGTGCGCCGACAGTGATGGATCACGGGGCGCGGGGTTGGGCACGCGATGTGGGCGTGGTATGGACGCGCGCGCCGGTGGTAAGGCGCGCTGACACAAGCTGGGAAAAGAGGATCGTAGCGAGTGCGCAGTGATTGGTCAGATAAGTGGGTGCTCTCAGCGACGTCCGCAGGAGGGGTATAAAGGGAGACGCGCGAGAGCACTCGTGGTCAGTGTTAACCAGTTGAAGACCGAAGACGGGGTGGAGGAGGTAGTGGCCCGAGACCCCTAGTCCCGCCGTCCTTGTGAGGACCGGGGCCCTGTGCGGCTCGGAGCCGAAACTGGGGGACCGTAGTCCGACGCCCGTGTGGGTCGGGACGGTGGTACCCAGAGCCGAGACGGGCACCCCGGCTGTGTCCCGGAAGGCTACGGGGCGTAAGAGCCCGTGTCAGTATAGCTGAGTGGGTGTTAGTCACCCGAGTAGCTGAGTGGGTGTTGGTCACCCGTGTAGCTGAGTGGGTGTTAGTCACCCGTGTAGCTGAGTGGGTGTTGGTCACCCGTGTAGCTGAGTGGGTGTTAGTCACCCGTGTAGCTGAGTGGGTGTTAGTCACCCGTGTAGCTGAGTGGGTGTTAGTCACCCGTGTAGCTAAGTGGGTGTTAGTCACCCGTGTAACGAAGTGGGTGTTAGTCATCCGTGTAACTACAAGTTGGTGAAAATAAAGAGTGTGCTACCCGTGAAGTCGTCTCCTGCCGAGTTACTACATTACACATGCACACACAGCTGTTAAGAGTTTGATGTTTTATTGATTCACAGAGTCGGTGCACATCACGAGTTTCCGTACTCGACTGTCACAGAGACACACAGAGACACACACACAGAGACATAGACACACACAGAGGGACACACACAGACACACACGCAGAGACACACAGACACACAGAGACACATGCAGAGACACAGACACACAGAGACACACAGAGGACACATGCAGAGACACAGACACACACACAGAGACACACATAGACACACACACAGAGACACACACAGACACACGCAGAGACGCACAGAGACCCAACCCAACAGAGACCACACGCAGAGACGCACAGACCACACAGAGACACACATGCAGAGACACAGACACACACACAGAGACACACACAGACACACACACACAGAGACATAGACAACACAACAACAACAACCGCCATTCGCCACTAAGTGGCGGTGACGTCACCACGATGCTTGTGCCAGGCCAATGTGCACCTTGAGGCCCACGTGAAGTGTCGAACGCCCGCTGGCAGGAGGTCACGGGGCAGACCCAGCAGGTGCCACGGGTCGACTGACCGAGATGACCGAGATGACTGGCTGATGCACCACCTGTGCCCCCTACTGTGCCAACTTGCTGTGCTTTAGCCACCCGGCGCTCCGCTCGTTGTTGTGAGCGTCGCTCCTCCGCCCTCCGTTGTTGTTGGAGGGCGACTGCCTCCAACTGCCCAGTAGCGTCCTTCACGAGCCTCCTCCACTGAGGCCGATCTTGACACCGCTGGTACCAGTCATCGGCAAGTCCACTCAGCTCCACGTCCTCCTGTACCACATCACTCCATCTCTTCTCCAGCCCGTGCCGCGCCCGTCTAGCCCCCTCGATCCGGCCGAACAAAAGCTGTTTAGGCATGCGGTGGCTGGGCATGCGGGCTACATGACCCAGCCAACGCAGCCTTGCCTGCCGGAGGAGCTCACTGATGGGACTTTGCCCAGATCTTTCAAGGATTTGTGAGCTCCTCACACAATCCAGCCTGGTTAAACCCAGGATGGATCGTAGGCAGGCCAGCCTAAATGTTTCCAACCGGCGAAGATGCTCCACCAGGGGGGTCCACGTTCGCAAGCGTAGAGAAGGGAGGGAATGACCGTGGCCGAGAAGACCTGAAGCTTCGTGCGGAGCGACAGACCAGGTAGCTTCCACACAGCGTTACGCAACCGATGAAAAGATATTGCCGCTCGACTGATTCGGAGTGAGACCTCTGCTGATAGACTGGAGCCGGTCATAAGCACACTGCCCAGGTATGGGAAACTCTCCACTCTCTCCACAACTGCCCCATCACCAATTGGGAGTTGTGGGGGTGGAGTGTCCGATGGTACAAAATACCCAGGCAGGTGCTTAGTTTTGGTGGGGCTGATGGTAAGGCCCCACCTCTTAGTGGCACGCTCCAGTCTCAGCAGCAGCGCCTCCAACTCCTCCTCTGAATGAGCAGCTATTACCAAATCATCGGCATACATAACGTGGTTGACCAATAGGGAGCCATCCCTTGATCGCACCCGGGCAGTCGATCAGCCTCCCATTATATCTGTACCAAATGGAAATTCCCCCGGTACAGCTATTGAAGGCTTCACGAACTACGTGGTCAAAATAGATGTTAAATAATGTGGGAGCCAGAGGACATCCCTGTCGCACCCCAAGGTGTACAGGGAAAGGCTCCGACTCCCGGCCACGTAGTTTTACCCGGGGCCCGCTCACCATCATGAAGGTCCTTAATGATCGTGAGCAGAGGGTCAGGGACTCCGAAAGCACGAAGAACAACCCAGAGCCCAGTCCTACTGATGGTATCATAGGCCTTGACCAGGTCAATAAAGCAGAGATGTAGGTCTTGTTGGAATTCCCTACACCTCTGCTGTAGCAGACGGACAGAAAATATGGCATCTGTGCAGGACCGCCCTTTCCTGAAACCGCATTGGGGCTCCGCAAGCCTCTCCTCAGCGTGCCTAGCAAGGCGATGTTGAATAATCCTTGCCAGGACCTTACCCGGCACACTGAGGAGTGAGATGCCCCTGTAGTTGTTACAGTCTGTGCGGTCCCCCTTCTTAAAGAGGGGGACCACCAGGGCATCCTTCCAATCCTGCGGAACCCGTCCAGTGGTCCAGACTGTTGTTATGATGTCATATAGGGCAGTCTGTGCACAAACGCCACCCTCCCTCAGCATTTCGCTTGGGAGATCATCTCTGCCCGGTGCCTTTCCTGGTCTCAGACTCCGGATCGCCTTCAGTACTTCCTCAACAGATGGCACCTCAGCCAGCCACTCACAGGGATGTGACCTCTTCCAATATTGAGGCACCGCAGCATCAGCAGGGTTATCACCACTTTGTGCCATGAATTGTGTTCCTGGCTGAGAGAATTTCCCTCCCCCAGGACCTCACAAGAAATGCTCAGCAAATCTGCAAACCTGTTCCTGGGGTGCGGAGATTGGATTCACCGTATTTTTTCCTCTCAATGATGGATAAATAAGGTGTGGCGGGGCTGGGCAGGTTAAGCGTGGTTTTGATGGTAGTTAAAATAGTGATTTGGGATCACGGGCCCACTGAGGCAGACTCCATCTCCTCAGCAAACCCGCGACCACCACCCCATCCTTAACAGCGCCTGACGGTGCTCTCCTGAACGTCCGAGCGAAGGCTGGCGGTAAACATCCTCATTACTCGGACGGTGAGGATGCTGTTACGGCGATGAGAGTGGGGCCTGACAAAGCTTTGTCTCAAATTAACCTGACAACACCTCCTCTGTCAGCCAGGGTTTCTGGGAGGTCTGGACCCGCGTACCCAAAGCGCCATTGCAGCTGCATGAGTCACAGTCTTAAACCTCGCCCATTTCCCTCGACATCAGGTGAGTGGGGGGACGAGTGCCAACCCCAGCTGCAAGCGTGAGAAATTCTCGCTTGCAACTTCATCAGCTAACTGAGACCAGGCCACTTTTGGTTGGAATGGGATCCTGGGTGTACACCCACCACCGGAGTGGAAGAAAGGCAGGCGCATCTTACAGATGACTAGTCGATGGTCAGAGGACAGATCAGCTCCACGGTAGGTCCTGGACATAGACACACACACAGAGACACACACACACAGAGACACACAGACACACGCACAGAGACACACAGACACACACACGCAGTGACACAGACACACACACACAGTGACACACACACAGAGACACACACACAGAGACATAGACACACACAGAGACACACACACAGAGACATAGACACACACAGAGACACACACCAGAGACATGGACACACAGAGACACAGACACACACATAGACACACACAGAGACACACGCAGAGACACACACACCACAGAGACACACACAGAGACAGACACACACAGAGAGACACACACAGACACACACGCAGAGACACCAGAGACACACATGCAGAGACACAGACACACACACAGAGACATAGACACACACAGACACACACACAGAGACACAGACACACACACAGAGACGACATGGACACACACGTAGACATGCAGAGACACACACACACAGAGACATGGACACACACGCAGAGACACGTAGAGACACACAGAGACATGCACGCAGAGACACAAAGACACGCAGAGACATAGACACAGACACACCGTTACAGACACAGACACACGCAGAGACACAGACACGCACAGAGACTGGCAGTTGATGCTGCAGCTGCTGCATAGAGTTTGTGTCTCTCTTGTCTTTCTGTTGTCGAGTGGATTTTCTTTCCGGGCCCTCTGGTTTTCCCCTCCACATTTGAGAGACGTGAGTTGCTAGAGTCTTTGCCAACTGCTATAAAGGTTCACGTGATGATGATGATGAACCTCATTGGTAGAACTATCATCGGTAATGCCCAGGTCAGGGCCTTCGAAAGAGAGCTTACACACACAGCATCTCAATGAGGCCCTTGCCCGCTAAAATAAAACGCGGTCTAGTTTCTAGTTCAAGTCTCGTGCACAACAACAACAACATCATCACGATGCGCCCACCTGCTCGAGCAGTTCCAGCCCAGGTAAGTGAACTTGCCACCTTTATTACCATCACCAGCACCACCACCAGCAGCAGCACCACCAGCACCAGCAGCAGCACCACCAGCAGCACCACCAGCAGCAGCACAATGTCTCCCCCAGCAAACAACAAAACAGCTGGGCAGCAGCGTCACTCACTCACGGGGCAGGCAGCCAGGCAGCGAGAGACGAGGCCACGTCTCCAACGCTGGGACACGTGGCGACGACAAACAGAACCGCGATGGGCAAAGCGACCACCCCCCCCCCCCCCCGAGTCGAACGGACGACGCTTTTCTCGTCGATTCTCTCGGATAGTTCTGGAAAATATGTCATGGACCTGCCCTCAACAACGCACGCTCACACTCACCACCACCCTCACCACCCTCACCACCACCACCCTCACCACCCTCACCACCACCACCCTCACCACCACCCACCCACCACCACCCACCACCCTCACCACCACCCTCACCACCACCACCCACCACCACCCACCACCACCCACCCACCACCACCCTCACCACTCTGTGTGGTGAGTCTGTGGGTCTCTGTGTGGTGAGTCTGTGGGTCTCTGTGTGGTGAGTCTGTGGGTCTCTGTGTGGTGAGTCTGTGGGTCTCTGTGTGGTGAGTCTGTGGGTCTCTGTGTGGTGAGTCTATGGGTCTCTGTGTGGTGAGTCTGTGGGTCTCTGTGTGGTGAGTCTGTGGGTCTCTGTGATGAGTCTGTGGGTCTCTGTGTGGTGAGTCTTGGGTCTCTGTGTGGTGAGTCTATGGGTCTCTGTGTGGTGAGTCTATGGGTCTCTGTGTGGTGAGTCTATGGGTCTCTGTGTGGTGAGTCTATGGGTCTCTGGTGTGAGTCTGTGGTCTCTGTGATGAGTCTGTGGGCTCTGTGATGAGTCTGTGGGTCTCTGTGTGGTGAGTCTGTGGGTCTCTGTGTGGTGAGTCTGTGGGTCTCTGTGTGGTGAGTCTGTGGGTCTCTGTGGTGAGTCTGTGGGTCTCTGTGTGTGAGTCTATGGGTCTCTGTGTGAGTCTATGGGTCTCTGTGTGTGAGTCTATGGGTCTCTGTGTGGTGAGTCTGTGGGTCCTGTGTGGTGAGTCTGTGGTCTCTGTGTGGTGAGTCTGTGGGTCTCTGTGTGGTGAGTCGTGGGTCTCTGTATGGTGAGTCTGTGGGTCTCTGCTGTGTGAGTCTGTGGGTCTCGTGTGGTGGTCTGTGGGTCTCTGTGTGGTGAGTCTGTGGGTCTCTGTGTGGTGAGTCTGTGGGTCTCTGAGTGGTGAGTCTGTGGGTCTCTGAGTGGTGAGTCTGTGGGTCTCTGAGTGGTGAGTCTATGGGTCTCTGTGTGGTGAGTCTATGGTCTGTGTGTAGTGAGTCTGTGGGTCTCTGTGTGGTGAGTCTGTGGGTCTCTGTGTGGTGACTCTGTGGGTCTCTGTGTGGTGAGTCTGTGGGTCTCTGAGTGGTGAGTCTGTGGGTCTCTGTGTGGTGAGTCTGTGGGTCTCTGTGTGGTGAGTCTGTGGGTCTCTGTGTGGTGAGTCTGTGGGTCTCTGTGTGGTGAGTCTGTGGGTCTCTGAGTGGTGAGTCTGTGGGTCTCTGAGTGGTGAGTCTGTGGGTCTCTGAGTGGTGAGTCTGTGGGTCTCTGAGTGGTGAGTCTGTGGGTCTCTGAGTGGTGAGTCTGTGGGTCTCTGTGTGGTGAGTCTGTGGGTCTCTGTGTGGTGAGTCTATGGGTCTCTGAGTGGTGAGTCTGTGGGTCTCTGTGTGTGAGTCTATAGGTCTGTGTGAGTGAGTCTATGGGTCTCTGTGTGAGTGAGTCTATGGGTCTCTGTGTGAGTGAGTCTATGGGTCTCTGTGTGAGTGAGTCTATGGGTCTCTGTGTGAGTGAGTCTATGGGTCTCTGTGTGATGAGTCTGTGGGTCCTGTGTGGTGGGTCTATGGGTCTCTGTGTGGTGAGTCTATGGGTCTCTGTGTGATCTAAGGGTCTCTGTGTGGTGAGTCTATGGGTCTCTGAGTGGTGAGTCTGTGGGTCGCTGTGTGGTGAGTCTGTGGGTCTCTGTGGTGAGTCTGTGGATCTCTGTGTGGTCTCTGTGTGATAGTCTGTGGTTCTCTGTGTGTGATCTGTGGGTCTCTGTGTGGTGAGTCTATGGGTGTCTGTGTGGTGAGTCTTGGGTCCTCTGTGTGGCTCTCTGTGTGATGAGTCTGTGGGTCTCTGTGTGATGGGTCTCTGTGTGGTGAGTCTGTGGGTCTCTGTGTGATGGGTCTCTGTGTGGTGAGTCTATGGGTCTGTGTGTAGTGAGTCTGTGGGTCTCTGTGTGGTGAGTCTGTGGGTCTCTGTGTGGTGACTCCGTGGGTCTCTGTTGGTGAGTCTGTGGGTCTCTGAGTGGTGAGTCTGTGGGTCTCTGAGTGGTGAGTCTGTGGGTCTCTGTGTGGTGAGTCTGTGGGTCTCTGTGTGGAGTCTGTGGGTCTCTGAGTGTGTGAATCTGTGGGTCTCTGAGTGGTGAGTCTATGGGTCTCTGTGTGGTGAGTCTGTGGGTCTCTGTGTGGTGAGTCTGTGGGTCTCTGAGTGGTGAGTCTGTGGTCTCTGAGTGGTGAGTCTATGGGTCTCTGTGTGGTGAGTCTGTGGTCTCTGAGTGGTGAGTCTGTGGTCTCTGAGTGGTGAGTCTATGGGTCTCTGTGTGGTGAGTCTGTGGGTCTCTGTGTGGTGAGTCTGTGGGTCTCTGTGTGGTGACTCTGTGGGTCTCTGTGTGGCGAGTCTTTGGGTCTCTGTGTGAGTACCGGACATCACACAACTAAAAGCTTCAATATAAAGTCGGGGTGAGGGGGGTGGGTGGTAAATAACTTTTCACCATCAATATAACAACAGCAACAAGGACGGTACTACTACAGTGGCCGCTTTGCCCAAACCACAACTTCCGACTCCGACTCTTGACACCTCATCCTCCCCTCTTCTCCTCTTACACCTCCGTCTCCGCGGTGCCGCTCTGTCATCCCGCCGTGGCGGCCTCCTCGTCGCTGGAGGGAGCGGAGAAAGTAGGCGAGGGTGATGCGCACGTAACCGGCAGCGCGTGAGAGTTGCACGCACAGTGGAACTTATTCGCGCCCGTTTCGTAGACTAAACATTTCTAATTCGGAAGACGTCACGCGACCACCGAATAAACATCGGCGGGCGTCGTCAAGGGTGGGGATCGAACCCACGACCTCCTGCGTGCCAGGCGAGTGGTCAATCTCTCAGTGTCTGGCATTGAACCCACGACCTCCTGCGTGCCAGGCGAGGTGGTCAACATCTCTCAGTGTCTGGCATTGAACCCACGACCTCCTGCGTGCCAGGCGAGGTGGTCAACATATCTCAGTGTCTGGGATTGAACCCACGACCTCCTGCGTGCCAGGCGAGGTAGTCAACATCTCTCAGTGTCTGGCATTGAACCCACGACCTCCTGCGTGCCAGGCGAGGTGGTCAACATATCTCAGTGTCTGGATTGAACCCACGACCTCCTGCGTGCCAGGCGAGGTGGTCAACATCTCTCAATGTCTGGCATTGAACCAACGACCCTGCTGCCAGGCGAGGTGGTCAACATCTCTCAGTGTCTGGGATTGAACCCACGACCTCCTGCGTGCCAGGCGAGGTAGTCAACATCTCTCAGTGTCTGGATTGAACCCACAACCTCCTGCGTGTCAGGCGAGTGGTCAACATCTCTCAGTGTCTGGCATTGAACCCACGACCTCCGCGTGCCAGGCGAGGTGGTCAACATCTCTCAATGTCTGGCATTGAAACCAACGACCTCCTGCGTGCCAGGCGAGGTGGTCACATCTCTCTGTCTGGGATTGAACCCACGACCTCCTGCGTGCCAGGCGAGGTAGTCAATCTCTCAGTGTCTGGGATTGAACCCACGACCTCCTGCGTGTCAGGCGAGGTGGTCAACATCTCCCAGTGTCTGGGATTGAACCCACGACCTCCTGCGTACCAGGCGAGCTGGTCACATCCTCAGTGTCTGGGATTGAACCCACGACCTCCTGCGTGCCAGGCGAGGTGGTCAACACTCCCAGTTTCTGGGATTGAACCCACGACCTCCTGCGTGCCAGGCGAGGTAGTCAACATCTCTCAGTGTCTGGGATTGAACCCACGACCTCCTGCGTACCAGGCGAGCTGGTCAATATCTCTCAGTCTGGCATTGAACCCACGACCTCCTGCGTGTCAGGCGAGGTGGTCAACATCTCTCAGTGTCTGGCATTGAACCCACGACCTCCTGCGCGCCAGGCGAGGTGGTCACATCTCTCAATGTCTGGCATTGAACCAACGACCTCCTGCGTGCCAGGCGAGGTGGTCAACATCTCTCAGTGTCTGGATTGAACCCACGACCTCCTGCGTGCCAGGCGAGGTAGTCACATCTCTCAGTGTCTGGGATTGACCACGACCTCCTGCGTGTCAGGCGAGGTGGTCAACATCTCCCAGTGTCTGGGATTGAACCCACGACCTCCTGCGTACCAGGCGAGCTGGTCAACATCTCTCAGTGTCTGGGATTGAACCACAACCTCCTGCGTGCCAGGCGAGGTGGTCAACATCTCCGTGTCTGGGATTGAACCCACGACCTCCTGCGTGCCAGGCGAGGTAGTCAACATCTCTTAGTGTCTGGGATTGAACCCACGACCTCCTGCGTGCCAGGCGCTGGTCAACATCTCTCAGTGTCTGGGATTGAACCCACGACCTCCTGCGTGCCAGAGGTGTCAACATCTCCCAGTGTCTGGGATTGAACCCACGACCTCCTGCGTGCCAGGCGAGGTAGTCCACATCTCTCAGTGTCTGGGATTGAACCCACGACCTCCTGCGTGCCAGGCGAGGTGGTCAACATCTCTCAGTGTCTGGATTGAACCCACGACCTCCTGCGTTCCAGGCGAGGTGGTCAACATCTCTCAGTGTCTGGGATTGAACCCACGACCTCCTGCGTTCCAGGCGAGGTAGTCAACATCTCTCAGTGTCTGGGATTGAACCCACGACCTCCGTGCGGACCAGGCGAGGTGGCAACATCTCTCAGTGTCTGATTGAACCCACGACCTCCTGCGTGCCAGGCGAGGTGGTCAACACTCTCAGTGTCTGGGATTGAACCACGACCTCCTGCGTACCAGGCGAGGTGGTCAACATCTCTCAGTTTCTGGGATTGAACCCACGACCTCCTGCGTGCCAGGCGAGGTGGTCAACATCTCTCAGTGTTTGGGATTGAACCCACGACCTCCTGCGTGCCAGGCGAGGTGGTCAACATCTCTCAGTTTCTGGGATTGAACCCACGACCTCCTGCGTACAGGCGAGTGGTCAAGAACTCCAGTGTCTGGGATGGTGGTTGGCGGTGGTGATGATGGTGTGGCGGTGGTGGCGGCGGCGGTGGTGGCGGTGATGGTGGCGGTGATGGTGGTGGTGACGGTGGTGGTGATGAGATGTGTGTGGCGGTGGTGATGATGATGGTGGTGGTGGCGGTGATGGGGTGGTGATGATGATGATGGTGGTGGTGGCGTGGCGGTACGATGGTGTGGTGGCGGTGGTGGGACGGTGGTGACGGTGGTGTGATGGTGGTGGTGGCGTGTGGTGGTGGTGCGGTGGTGGTGGTGGTGGCGGTGGTGGTGACGGTGGTGGTGTGACGTGACGGTGGTGGTGGCAGTGGTGGCGGTGGTGGATGATGGTGGTGGTGGTGATGGTGGTGGTGGTGGTGACGGTGGTGGTGGTGGCGGTGGTGGTGGCAGTGGTGGTGGCGTGGTGCTGTGGCGGTGGTGATGGTGGTGGTGATGATGATGATGGTGGTGGTGGCGGTGGTGGTGGCGGGGGTGGTGGTGGTGATGGTGGACGGTGGTGGCGGTGGTGATGATGATGGTGGTGGTGGCGGTGGTGTTGTGGTGGTGGTGTTAGTGTTGGTGGTGGTGTTGTGATGGATGATGGTGTGGTGGTGGCGGTGGTGTTGGTGGTGGTGGTTTAGTGTTGGTGGTGGTGTTGGTGTTGGTGGTGGTGGTGTTAGTGTTTGGTGGTGATGGTGGCTGTGGTGATGATGATGGTGGTGGTGGCGTGGTGTTGGTGGTGGTGGTGTTGGTGTTGGTGGTGATGTGGCTGTGGTGGTGGTGGTGGTGGTGGCGATGGTGTTGGTGGTGTTAGTGTTGGTGGCTACCTGCACTCGGCAGAGACGGCATCTCTCTCAGGCACCAGGCTCGGGAGCTCCCTCCTGCTCTCCGCTGGGGAACGAGAACATCGCGCAGAGTGCGGAGAGAACTCACGAGGCACGTGAGTGCGGAGCAACTCCAAATACACACCAGCAGCAGCAGCAGCAGGCGTCGTCAGGGTCGTGATCGAACCCACGACCTCCCGTGGTACCAGGCGAGGCAGTCAACATCTCATAGCCACCACAACGCCACACAACACTCACCGTCAACATCTCATAGCCACCACAACGCTCACCGGCAACATCTCATAGCCACCACAACGCCACCGCAACGCTCACCGTCAACATCTCATAGCCACCACAACGTCACCACAACGCCACCACCAACGCTCACCGTCAACATCTCATAGCCACCACAACGCCACCACAACGCTCACCGTCAACATCTCATAGCCACCACAACGTCACCACAACGCCACCACAACGCTCACCGTCAACATCTCATAGCCACCACAACACTCACCGCCACGTTTGCCGGCACTCCGTGCCCACGTGGTGCACACCACGAAGGGGAGGATCGCCAGCACCGCTATGGCCGCCATCAAGCTGATGGAGGCGCTGCCGCCACCGGCGGGGAGCGTCGCCTCGTCTCCCGTAGACACCGCGGACGAGGGTCGGGAGGAGCGGGAGGTGGCGGCGGTGGTGGCGGCTACGGGATTGGGGACACACGCGGGGAGATACGGTGAGACGCGGGGAGACAGATAAAGACAGAGAGAGACAGACACAGACAGAGAAACAGAGAGAGACAGGGAGACACAGACAGAGAGACACAGTGAGACAGATACAGACAGAGAGACAGAGAGAGAGACAGGGAGACACAGACAGAGAGACACAGTGAGACAGATACAGACAGAGAGACAGAGAGAGAGACAGGGAGACACAGACAGAGAGACACAGTGAGACAGATACAGACAGAGAGACAGAGAAAGACAGAGAGACACAGACAGAGAGACACAGTGAGACAGATACAGACAGAGAGACAGAGAGAGAGACAGGGAGACACAGACAGAGAGACACAGCGAGACAGATACAGACAGAGAGACAGGGAGACACAGACAGAGAGACACAGTGAGACAGATACAGACAGAGAAACAGAGAGACAGGGAGACACAGACAGAGTGGGATGCTGATCAGTGTTGTTGTATGAGGTTAGTGATGAGGTTTTGGTCTTCATCACTTTTCTGTGTCTGTCTTGGTGTGTCTCTGTGTGTCTGTGTTTGTCTGTGTGTGGCAGTGTCTGTCCGTGTGTCTGTGTGTGTCTGTGGCTGTCTGTTTGTCTGTGTGTGTGGCCTGGCACAAGCGTCGTGGTGATGTCACCACCACTTAGTGGCAAATGGCGGTTGTTGTGTGTCTGTGTGGCTGTGTGTGTCTGTCTGTGTCTGTGTGTCTGTCTGTGTGTGTCTGTCTGTGTCTGTGTGTCTGTCTGTGTGTACCGTTCCGGCCTTCATAGGTGCTCGCTAACAGCACTTGCCCCTACAGTCTGTTAAGGCTATACGGGGGATCTTTATCTGCCTGTGTCTGTCTGTGTGTCTGTCTGTGTGTCTGTGTGTCTATTCAACATCGCCTTGCCAGGCACACTGAGGAGAGGCTTGCGTAGCCCAAATGTGGTTTCAGGAAAGGGCGGTCCTGCACAGATGCCATATTTTCTGTCCGTCTGCTACAGCAGAGGTGGAGGGAATTCCAACAAGACCTACATCTCTGCTTTATTGACCTGGTCAAGGCCTATGATACCATCAGTAGGCCTGGGCTCTGGGTCATTGTTCGTGCTTTTGCAGTCCTGACCCTCTGCTCACGATTATTAAGGACCTTCGTGATGGTGAGCGGGCCCGGGTAAAACTACGTGGCTGGGAGTCAGAGCCATTCCCTTTTTACCTTGGGGTGCAACAGAGATGTCCTCTAGCTCCCACATTATTGAACATCTATTTTGACCACGTAGTTCGTGAAGCCTTCGATGGCTGTACCAGAGGAATTTCCATCTGGTACAGATACAATGGGAGGCTGATTGATGCCCAGGTGCGGTCAAGGGATAGCTCCCTATTGCTCAACCATGTTATGTATGCCGATGATCTAGTAATTGCTGCTCACTCAGAGGAGGATTTGGAGGCGCTGCTGCTGAGACTGGAGCGTGCCACTAAGAGGTGGGGCCTTACCATCAGACCCACCAAAACTAAGCACCTGCCTGGGTATTTTGTACCATTGGACACTCCACCCCCACAACTCCCATTTGGTGATGGGGCAGTTGTGGAGAGAGTGGAGAGTTTCCCATACCTGGGCAGTGTGATCATGGCCGGCTCCGGTTTAACAGCAGAGGTCTCACTCCGAATCAGTCAAGCGGCAATATCTTTTCATTGGTTGTGTAACGGTGTGTGGAAGCTACCTGGTCTGTTGCTCTGCACGAAGCTTCAGATCTTCTCGGCCACAATCATTCCCTCCCTTCTCTACGCTTGCGAAAAGTGGACCCCCCTAATGGAACATATTCGCCGCTTAAAAACATTAAGGCTGGCCTGCCTACGATCCATCCTGGGTTTAACCAGGCTGGATTGTGTGAGGAGCTCATAAATCCCAGAAAGATCTGGACAAAGTCCCATCGGTGAGCTCCTCCGCCAGGCAAGGCTGCGTTGGCTGGGTCATTTGAGGCTGAGTCGACCTAGGGGAGGCCCGGGACCGGTTCAGATAATCGTCACTGGTGTTGGCCGTGAGCGGGAATCGAACTCGTGTCGCCGGGTTCATAGCGCAGTGCGCTAACCGCTGCACTACCGCTCCCCACCCTCACTCACACACCCACTCACTCACTCACCCACCCCACCCACTCACCCCACCCACCCACCCACTCACCCACCCACCCACTCACACACCCACTCACTCACACACTCACCCACCCACCCACTCACCCATCCACTCACCCACCCACCCACCCACTCACCCACTCACTGACACACTCACCCACCCACTCACCCACCCACTCACCCACTCACTGACACACTCACCCACCCACTCACTCAACCACCCACCCACTCACCCACCCACTCACCCACCCACCCACTCACCCACCCACCCACTCACCCACTCACCCACGGCGCTGTGTGGTGGAGGGACGGAGACACACGACAGGGGAGACCACTCCCCTGTCTTCCACCGCGGGTAGTTGACTACGACTCTCACGCGGACGCAGTACTCAGCGGCGCCTGCAGGCTGAGGCAGCGCGGGGGGGCGGGTAGCGACATCCCACAAAGCGCTCCTGGCAGGAGCAAGCAGATGGTCTCAGTGTGCTGCGTTACGTGGATGACACGTCGGTGGTCTGGCCACACAGCAAAAGATACACTGAGCGCGTTTCTAAATCATCTCAACTCGCAAAACCCATCCATCCAACACACACACATGTACATTGGCCACGTTCTGTTTACGTGACAACCCTCACGAGTTGGCTGTGTCGGGTGGTCGCGGGTTTTAAACGACACATCATTTATATATTTACGTGATCTAACCCAAAAAACCCTTTTGGATGATATTGGTCGCGAAGCCTGCTACGTGTTAACCTGAGTATCATCATCAACAGTAGTAGCAGCAGCAGCAGCAATAGCATCATCAGTAGTAGCAGCAGCAGCAGCAATAGCATCATCAGTAGTAGCAGCAGCAGCAATAGCATCATCAGTAGTAGCAGCAGCAGCAATAGCATCATCATCAGTAGTAGCAGCAGCAGCAATAGCATCATCATCAGTAGTAGTAGCATCACCACCCACCCACTCAACCACCCACTCAACCACCCACTCAACCACCTACTCAACCGCCCACCCACTCACTCACCCACCCACCCACTCACTCACCCACCCACTCACCCACCCACTCCCCCACCCACCCACTCACCCACCCACCCACCCACTCACCCACCCACCCACTCACCCACCCACCCACCCACTCACTCACTCACTCACTCACCCACCCACCCACCCACCCACCACCCACCCTCCCACTCACTCACTCACTCACCCACCCACCCACTCACTCACTCACCCACCCACTCACTCACACCCACTCCCTCACACCCACTCATTCACCCACCCACTCACCCACTGACTCACCCACTCACCCACCCACCCACTCACTCACCCACTCACACACCCACCCACCCACTCAAACACCCATCCACTCACTCACCCACCAACCCACCCACCTACCCACTCACCCACCCACCTAACCACCACCCACTCACCCACCCAACCACCACTCACCCACTCACCCACCCACCCACTCATCCACCCACTCACTCACCCACCCACTCACTCACCCACCCACCCACCACTCACACCACCCACCCACCCACTCACCCACTCACTCACCCACTCACCCCCACCCACCCACTCACCCACTCACCCACTCCACCCACTCACTCACTCACTCACCCACCCACCCACTCACCCACCCACCCACTCACCCACCCACTCACTCACCACTCATTCACCCACTCACCCACCCACTCACTCACCACTCATTCACCCACCCACCCACTCACTCACCACTCACTCACCCACCCACCCACCTCCCCACCCACCCACTCACCCACCCACTCACTCACCACTCATTCACCCACTCTCACCGTGCTAGTGACACCCCTCCTTGTGGAGACCTCGGCTTGCAGATGGTAGTGCACGTCACTCTGCGCCATCCTCCTCCTCCACTCGCTGCTCATGGAGACCCGCACGGGACAGCTCCCACGCCTTCCGCTCTCCCTCATTGTCGTCGTCATCACCGTCACCACCATCACCGCCATCATCATCATCACCGTCACCGCCATCACCGCCATCATCATCATCATCATCAGCGTCACCGCCATCACCGTCACTGCCATCACCGCCACCGCCATCACCGTCGGCCCCATCACCGCCATCACTGTCACCCGCCATCACCCTCATCGTCGTCATCAGCGTCGCCACCATCACCGTCACCGCCATCACCCTCATCATCATCATCATCGTAGTTATCACCGTCACCGCCATCACCGTCGCCCCATCACCGTCGCCACTATCATCCTCATCATCACCCTCATCATCATCATCACCCTCATCATCATCATCACCCTCATCATCCTCATCATCACCCTCATCATCATCATCACCCTCATCATCATCATCGTAGTCATCATCGTCGTAGCCATCGTCGTCATCATCTTCGTAGTCCTCACCCTCCTCACCACCACACTCCTCCCCCTCCTCACCACCCTCCCCCTCATCATCACCCCCCTCCTCCTCCAGCGTCATGTTCTTGTGCAGCATCAAGGTGACAGTCGGAGCACTCAGCACGGCTGAGACACGGGGGGGGGGGGGGGGGAGAGTCACGGGTGGGGAGGGGTGAGGGAGATGACGTCATCTCCCTCGTCTGGTGAGATGACGTCATCTCACTCACCTGGTGAGGAGATGACGTCATCTCACTCACCCCCCTAGCCTGAACAGACTGTTGGTGCCAGAGCAGCACACACAGACACACACACAGACACAGACACTCACACAGACACACACACAGACATACACACAGAGACACACAGACACACACAGACACACATACAGAGACACACACAGACACACACAGAGACACTCACACAGACACACAGAGAGACACACACAGTGACACACAGAGACACACACAGACACACACAGAGACACACACACAGAGACAACAACAACCGCCATTCGCCACTAAGTGGCGGTGACGTCACCACGACGCTTGTGCCAGGCCAAGTGCACCTTGAGGCTACCACGTGAAGTGTCGAACGCCCGCTGGCAGGAGGTCACGGGGCAGACCCAGCAGGTGCCACGGGTCGACTGACCGAGATGACCGAGATGACTGGCTGATGCACCACCTGTGCCCCCTACTGTAGCCAACTTGCTGTGCTTTAGCCACCCGGCGCTCCGCTCGTTGTTGTGAGCGTCGCTCCTCCGCCCTCCGTTGTTGTTGGAGGGCGACTGCCTCCAACTGCCCAGTAGCGTCCTTCACGAGCCTCCTCCACAGAGGCCGATCTTGACACCGCTGGTACCAGTCATCGGCAAGTCCACTCAGCTCCACGTCCTCCTGTACCACATCACTCCATCTCTTCTCTAGCCCGTGCCGCGCCCGTTTAGCCCCCTCGATCCGGCCGAACAAAAGCTGTTTAGGCATGCGGTGGCTGGGCATGCGGGCTACATGACCCAGCCAACGCAGCCTTGCCTGCCGGAGGAGCTCACCGATGGGACTTTGCCCAGATCTTTCAAGGATTTGTGAGCTCCTCACACAATCCAGCCTGGTTAAACCCAGGATGGATCGTAGGCAGGCCAGCCTAAATGTTTCCAACCGGCGAAGATGCTCCACTAGGGGGGGTCCACGTTTCGCAAGCGTAGAGAAGGGAGGGAATGACCGTGGCCGAGAAGACCTGAAGCTTCGTGCGGAGCGACAGACCAGGTAGCTTCCACACAGCGTTACGCAACCGATGAAAAGATATTGCCGCTCGACTGATTCGGAGTGAGACCTCTGCTGATAAACTGGAGCCGGTCATAAGCACACTGCCCAGGTATGGGAAACTCTCCACTCTCTCCACAACTGCCCCATCACCAATTGGGAGTTGTGGGGGTGGAGTGTCCGATGGTACAAAATACCCAGGCAGGTGCTTAGTTTTGGTGGGGCTGATGGTAAGGCCCCACCTCTTAGTGGCACGCTCCAGTCTCAGCAGCAGCGCCTCCAACTCCTCTTCTGAAGTGAGCAGCAATTACCAGATCATCGGCATACATAACGTGGTTGACCAATAGGGAGCCATCCCTTGATCGCACCCGGGCATCGATCAGCCTCCCATTGTATCTGTACCAGATGGAAATTCCCCCGGTACAGCTATTGAAGGCTTCACGAACTACGCGGTCGAAATAGATGTTAAATAATGTGGGAGCCAGAGGACATCCCTGTCGCACCCCAAGGTGTACAGGGAAAGGCTCCGACTCCCGGCCACGTAGTTTTACCCGGGCCCGCTCACCATCATGAAGGTCCTTAATGATCGTGAGCAGAGGGTCAGGGACTCCGAAAGCACGAAGAACAACCCAGAGCCCAGGCCTACTGATGGTATCATAGGCCTTGACCAGGTCAATAAAGCAGAGATGTAGGTCTTGTTGGAATTCCCTACACCTCTGCTGTAGCAGACGGACAGAAAATATGGCATCTGTGCAGGACCGCCCTTTCCTGAAACCGCATTGGGGCTCCGCAAGCCTCTCCTCAGCGTGCCTAGCAAGGCGATGTTGAATAATCCTTGCCAGGACCTTTCCCGGCACACTGAGGAGTGAGATGCCCCTGTAGTTGTTACAGTCGGTACGGTCCCCCTTCTTAAAGAGGGGAACCACCAGGGCATCCTTCCAGTCCTGCGGAACCCGTCCAGTGGTCCAGACTGTTGTTATGATGTCATATAGGGCAGTCTGTGCACAAACGCCACCCTCCCTCAGCATTTCGCTTGGGAGATCATCTCTGCCCGGTGCCTTTCCTGGTCTCAGACTCCGGATCGCCTTCAGTACTTCCTCAACAGATGGCACCTCAGCCAGCCACTCACAGGGGGTGACCTCTTCCAATATTTGAGGCACCGCAGCCTCAGCAGGGTTATCACCACTTTGTGCCATGATGTTTTCCTGGCTGAGAGCATTTCCCTCCCCCAGGACCTCACAGAAATGCTCAGCAAATCTGCAAACCTGTTCCTGGGGGTCGGAGATTGGATCACCGTTTTTTCCTCTAATGATGGTAATAGGTGTGGCGCTGCAGGTTACTTTTTTGATGGAGTTAAATAGTGATTTGTGATCACGGGCCACTGAGGCAGACTCCATCTCCTCAGCAACCCGCGACCACCACCCATCCTTACAGCGCCTGACGGCTCTCCGAACTTCCGAGCGAAGGCTGCGGTAAACCTCCTCATTCTCTGACGTGGGATGCTGTAGGCGATGAGAGTGGGCCTGACGCTTTTTCTCAATTAACCTAAACACCTCCTCTGTCAGCCAGGGTTTCTGGGGAGGTCTGGACCGCGTACCCAAAGCAGCCATTGCAGCTGCATGAGTCACAGTCTTAAACCTCGCCCATTTCCCCTCGACATCAGGTGGAGTGGGGGACGATGCCAACCCCAGCTGCAAGCGATGAAATTCTCGCTTGCAACTTTCATCAGCTAACTGAGACCAGGCCACTTTTGGTTGGAATGGGATCCTGGGTGTACACCCACCACCGGAGTGGAAGAAAGGCAGGCGCATCTTACAGATGACTAGTCGATGGTCAGAGGACAGATCAGCTCCACGGTAGGTCCTGGACATAGACACACACACAGAGACACACACACACACAGAGACACACAGACACACGCACAGAGACACACAGACACACACACGCAGTGACACAGACACACACACACAGTGACACACACACAGAGACACACACACAGAGACATAGACACACACACAGAGACACACACACAGAGACATAGACACACACACAGAGACACACACACAGAGACATAGACACACACACAGAGACACACACACAGAGACATGGACACACAGAGACACAGACACACACATAGACACACACACAGAGACACACGCAGAGACACACACACACACAGAGACACACACACAGAGACAGACACACACAGAGAGACACACACAGACACACACGCAGAGACACACAGAGACACACATGCAGAGACACAGACACACACACAGAGACATAGACACACACACAGACACACACACAGAGACACAGACACACACAGAGACGACATGGACACACACGTAGACATGCAGAGACACACACACACAGAGACATGGACACACACGCAGAGACACGTAGAGACACACAGAGACATGCACGCAGAGACACAAAGACACGCAGAGACATAGACACAGACACACCGTTACAGACACAGACACACGCAGAGACACAGACACGCACAGAGACTGGCAGTTGATGCTGCAGCTGCTGCATAGAGTTTGTGTCTCTCTTGTCTTTCTGTTGTCGAGTGGATTTTCTTTCCGGGCCCTCTGGTTTTCCCCTCCACATTTGAGAGACGTGAGTTGCTAGAGTCTTTGCCAACTGCTATAAAGGTTCACGTGATGATGATGATGAACCTCATTGGTAGAACTATCATCGGTAATGCCCAGGTCAGGGCCTTCGAAAAGAGAGCTTACACACACAGCATCTCAATGAGGCCCTTGCCCGCTAAAATAAACGCGGTCTAGTTTCTAGTTCAAGTCTCGTGCACAACAACAACAACATCATCACGATGCGCCCACCTGCTCAGAGCAGTTCCAGCCCAGGTAAGTGAACTTGCCACCTTTATTACCATCACCAGCACCACCACCAGCAGCAGCACCACCAGCACCAGCAGCAGCACCACCAGCAGCACCACCAGCAGCAGCACAATGTCTCCCCCAGCAAACAACAAAACAGCTGGGCAGGCAGCGTCACTCACTCACGGGGCAGGCAGCCAGGCAGCGAGAGACGAGGCCACGTCTCCAACGCTGGGACACGTGGCGACGACAAACAGAACCGCGATGGGCAAAGCCCCCCCCCCCCCCCCCCCCGAGTCGAACGGACGACGCTTTTCTGTCGATTCTCTCGGATAGTTCTGGAAAATATGTCATGGACCTGCACTCAACAACGCACGCTCACACTCACCACCACCCTCACCACCCTCACCACCACCACCCTCACCACCCTCACCACCACCACCCTCACCACCACCCACCCACCACCACCCACCACCCTCACCACCACCCTCACCACCACCACCCACCACCACCCACCCACCACCACCCACCCACCACCACCCTCACCACTCTGGGTGGTGAGTCTGTGGGTCTCTGTGTGTTGAGTCTGTGGGTCTCTGTGTGGTGAGTCTGTGGGTCTCTGTGTGGTGAGTCTATGGGTCTCTGTGTGGTGAGTCTGTGGGTCTCTGTGTGGTGAGTCTGTGGGTCTCTGTGATGAGTCTGTGGGTCTCTGTGTGGTGAGTCTATGGGTCTCTGTGTGGTGAGTCTATGGGTCTCTGTGTGGTGAGTCTATGGGTCTCTGTGTGGTGAGTCTATGGGTCTCTGTGTGGTGAGTCTATGGGTCTCTGTGTGGTGAGTCTGTGGGTCTCTGTGATGAGTCTGTGGGTCTCTGTGTGAGTCTGTGGGTCTCTGTATGGGTCTCTGTGTAGTGAGTCTCTGTGTGGTGAGTCTGTGGGTCTCTGTGTGGTGAGTCTGTGGGTCTCTGTGTGGTGAGTCTATGGGTCTCTGTGTGGTGAGTCTATGGGTCTCTGTGTGGTGAGTCTGTGGGTCTCTGTGTGGTGAGTCTGTGGGTCTCTGTGTGGTGAGTCTGTGGGTCTCTGTGTGGTGAGTCTGTGGGTCTCTGTGTGGTGAGTCTGTGGTCTCTGTGTGGTGAGTCTGTGGGTCTCTGTATGGTGAGTCTGTGGGTCTCTGCTGTGGTGAGTCTGTGGGTCTCTGTGTGGTGAGTCTGTGGGTCTCTGTGTGGTGAGTCTGTGGGTCTCTGTGTGGTGAGTCTGTGGGTCTCTGAGTGGTGAGTCTGTGGGTCTCTGAGTGGTGAGTCTGTGGGTCTCTGAGTGGTGAGTCTATGGGTCTCTGTGTGGTGAGTCTATGGGTCTGTGTGTAGTGAGTCTGTGGGTCTCTGTGTGGTGAGTCTGTGGGTCTCTGTGTGGTGACTCTGTGGGTCTCTGTGTGGTGAGTCTGTGGGTCTCTGAGTGGTGAGTCTGTGGGTCTCTGTGTGGTGAGTCTGTGGGTCTCTGTGTGGTGAGTCTGTGGGTCTCTGTGTGGTGAGTCTGTGGGTCTCTGTGTGGTGAGTCTGTGGGTCTCTGAGTGGTGAGTCTGTGGGTCTCTGAGTGGTGAGTCTGTGGGTCTCTGAGTGGTGAGTCTGTGGGTCTCTGAGTGGTGAGTCTATGGGTCTCTGTGTGGTGAGTCTATGGGTCTGTGTGTAGTGAGTCTGTGGGTCTCTGTGTGGTGAGTCTGTGGGTCTCTGTGTGGTGACTCTGTGGGTCTCTGTGTGGTGAGTCTGTGGGTCTCTGAGTGGTGAGTCTGTGGGTCTCTGAGTGGTGAGTCTGTGGGTCTCTGTGTGGTGAGTCTGTGGGTCTCTGTGTGGTGAGTCTATGGGTCTCTGAGTGGTGAGTCTGTGGGTCTCTGTGTGAGTGAGTCTATGGGTCTGTGTGAGTGAGTCTATGGGTCTCTGTGTGAGTGAGTCTATGGGTCTCTGTGTGAGTGAGTCTATGGGTCTCTGTGAGTGAGTCTATGGGTCTCTGTGTGAGTGAGTCTATGGGTCTCTGTGTGATGAGTCTGTGGGTCTCTGTGTGGTGGGTCTATGGGTCTCTGTGTGGTGAGTCTATGGGTCTCTGTGTGTGAGTCTAAGGGTCTCTGTGTGGTGAGTCTACGGGTCTCTGAGTGGTGAAGTCTGTGGGTCGCTGTGTGGTGAGTCTGTGGGTCTCTGTGTGGTGAGTCTGTGGATCTCTGTGTGGGTCTCTGTGTGATAAGTCTGTGGTTCTCTGTGTGGTGAGTCTGTGGGTCTCTGTGTGGTGAGTCTATGGGTGTCTGTGTGGTGAGTCTGTGGGTCCTCTGTGTGGCTCTCTGTGTGATGAGTCTGTGGGTCTATTTGTGGTGAGTCTATGGGTGTCTGTGTGGTGAGTCTGTGGGTCTCTGTGCGAGTCTTTGGGTCTCTGTGTGGTGAGTCTGTGGGTCTCTGTGTGGCGAGTCTTTGGGTCTCTGTGTGAGTACCGGACATCACACAACTAAAAGCTTCAATATAAAGTCGGGGTGAGGGGGGTGGGTGAGAAATAACTTTTCACCATCAATATAACAACAGCAACAAGGACGGTACTACTACAGTGGCCGCCTTGCCCACAAACACACAAACTTCCGACTCCGACTCTTGACACCTCATCCTCCACCTCTTCTCCTCTTACACCTCCGTCTCCGCGTGCCGCTCCGTCATCCGCGCCGTGGCGGCCTCCTCGTCGCTGGAGGGAGCGGAGAAAGTAGGCGAGGGTGATGCGCACGTACCGGGCAGCGCGTGAGAGTGCACGGACAGTGGAACTTATTCGCGCCCGTTTCGTAGACTAAACATTTCTAATTCGGAAGACGTCACGCGACCACCGAATAAACATCGGCGGGCGTCGTCAAGGGTGGGGATCGAACCCACGACCTCCTGCGTGCCAGGCGAGGTGGTCAACATCTCTCAGTGTCTGGGATTGAACCCACGACCTCCTGCGTGCCAGGCGAGGTGGTCAACATCTCTCAGTGTCTGGGATCGAACCCACGACCTCCTGCGTGCCAGGCGAGGTGGTCAACATCTCTCAGTGTCTGGCATCGAACCCACGACCTCCTGCGTGCCAGGCGAGGTGGTCAACATCTCTCAGTGTCTGGCATTGAACCCACGACCTCCTGCGTGCCAGGCGAGGTGGTCAACATCTCTCAGTGTCTGGGATTGAACCCACGACCTCCTGCGTACCAGGCGAGGTGGTCAACATCTCTCAGTGTCTGGGATTGAACCCACGACCTCCTGCGTGCCAGGCGAGGTGGTCAACATCTCTCAGTGTCTGGATTGAACCCACGACCTCCTGCGTGCCAGGCGAGGTGGTCAACATCTCTCAGTGTCTGGCATTGAACCCACGACCTCCTGCGTGCCAGGCGAGGTGGTCAACATCTCTCAGTGTCTGGGATTGAACCCACGACCTCCTGCGTGCCAGGCGAGGTAGTCAACATCTCTCAGTGTCTGGGATTGAACCCACGACCTCCTGCGTGCCAGGCGAGGTGGTCAACATCTCCCAGTGTCTGGGATTGAACCCACGACCTCCTGCGTACCAGGCGAGGTAGTCAACATCTCTCAGTGTCTGGGATTGAACCCACGACCTCCTGCGTACCAGGCGAGCTGGTCAACATCTCTCAGTGTCTGGGATTGAACCCACAACCTCCTGCGTGCCAGGCGAGGTGGTCAACATCTCCCAGTGTCTGGGATTGAACCCACGACCTCCTGCGTGCCAGGCGAGGTAGTCAACATCCTCTCAGTGTCTGGGATTGAACCCACGACCTCCTGCGTGCCAGGCGAGGGTGGTCAACATCTCTCAGTGTCTGGGATTGAACCCACGACCTCCTGCGTTCCAGGCGAGGTGGTCAACATCTCTCAGTGTCTGGGATTGAACCCATGACCTCCTGCGTTCCAGGCGAGGTAGTCAACATCTCTCAGTGTCTGGGATTGAACCCACGACCTCCTCCGTGCCAGGCGAGGTGGTCAACATCTCTCAGTGTCTGAGATTGAACCCACGACCTCCTGCGTGCCAGGCGAGGTGGTCAACATCTCTCAGTGTCTGGGATTGAACCCACGACCTCCTGCGTACCAGGCGAGGTGGTCAACATCTCTCAGTGTCTGGGATTGAACCCACGACCTCCTGCGTACCAGGCGAGGTAGTCAACATCTCTCAGTGTCTGGGATTGAACCCACGACCTCCTGCGTACCAGGCGAGGTGGTCAACATCTCTCAGTGTCTGGGATTGAACCCACGACCTCCTGCGTGCCAGGCGAGGTAGTCAACATCTCTCAGTGTCTGGGATTGAACCCACGACCTCCTGCGTTCCAGGCGAGGTGGTCAACATCTCTCAGTTTCTGGGATTGAACCCACAACCTCCTGCGTACCAGGCGAGGTGGTCAAGAACTCTCAGTGTCTGGGATGGTGGTGGTGGTGGTGGTGGCGGTGGTGATGATGGTGGTGGCGGTGGTGGCGGTGGTGGCGGCGGTGGTGGCGGTGATGGTGGCGGTGATGGTGGTGGTGGTGACGGTGGTGGTGATGATGATGGTGGTGGTGGTGGCGGTGGTGATGATGATGGTGGTGGTGGCGGTGCGGTGACGGTGGGTGGCGGTGGTGGTGGCGGTGGTGGTGACGGTGGGTGACGGTGGTGGTGGTGGTGACGGTGGTGGCAGTGGTGGTGATGATGATGGTGGTGGTGGGCGGTGTTGATGATGGTGGGTGGTGGCGGTGGTGATGATGGTGGTGGTGGCGGTGGTGATGATGGTGGTGTTAGTGTTGGTGGCTACCTGCACTCGGCAGAGACGGCATCTCTCTCGGGCACCAGGCTCGGGGAGCTCCCTCCTTGCTCGTCCGCTGGGGAACGAGAACATCGCGCAGACTGCGGAGAGCAAACTCCAAATACACAGCAGCAGCAGCAGCAGGCGTCGTCAGGGTCGTGATCGAACCCACGACCTCCTGTGTACCAGGCGAGGCAGTCAACATCTCCGTAGCCACCACAACACTCACCGTCAACATCTCATAGCCACCACAACACTCACCGCCACGTTTGCCGGCGCTCCGTGTGCCCCACGCGGTGCACACCACGAAGGGGAGGATCGCCAGCACCGCTATGGCCGCCATGAAGCTGATGGAGGCGCTGCCGCCACCGGCGGGGAGCGTCGCCTCGTCTCCCGTAGACACCGCGGTGGTGGTGGTGGTGGTGGCGGCAGCGGTGGTGGTGGTGGCGGTGGTGGCTACGGGATTGGGGACACACGCGGGGAGATATGGTGAGACGCGGGGAAACAGAGAGACACAGTGAGACAGATACAACAGAGAGACAGAGAGAGACAGGGAGACACAGACAGAGAGACACAGTGAGACAGACACAGACAGAGAAACAGAGAGAGAAACAGAGAGACACAGACAGAGATACACAGTGAGACAGATACAGACAGAGAGACAGGGAGACACAGACAGAGAGACACAGTGAGACAGATACAGAGAGAGACAGGGAGACACAGACAGAGAGACACAGTGAGACAGATACAGACAGAGAGACAGGGAGAGACAGAGATACACAGACAGAGAGACAGAGAGAGACAGACACAGACAGAGAAACAGAGAGAGAAACAAAGAGACACAGACAGAGAGACATAGTGAGACAGAGAGAGACAGGGAGACACAGACAGAGAGACACAGTGAGACAGATACAGACAGAGAGACAGAGAGAGACAGGGAGACACAGACAGAGAGACACAGTGAGACAGATACAGACAGAGAGACAGAGAGACACAGTGAGACAGATACAGACAGAGAGACAGGGAGACACAGACAGAGAGACACAGTGAGACAGATACAGACAGAGAGACAGAGAGAGACAGGGAGACACAGACAGAGAGACACAGTGAGACAGATACAGACAGAGCGACAGAGAGACAGGGAGACACAGACAGACACAGTGAGACAGATACAGACAGAGAGACAGGGAGACACAGACAGAGAGACACAGTGAGACAGATACAGACAGAGAGACAGGGAGACACAGACAGAGAGACACAGTGAGACAGATACAGACAGAGAGACAGAGAGAGAGACAGGGAGACACAGACAGAGAGACACAGTGAGACAGATACAGAGAGACAGGGAGACACAGACAGAGAGACACAGTGAGACAGATACAGACAGAGAGACAGAGAGAGAAACAGAGAGACACAGACAGAGTGGGATGCTGAGCAGTGTTGTTGTATGAGGTTAGTGATGAGGTTTTGGTCTTCATCACTTTTCTGTCTGTCTTGTGTGCGTCTCTGTGTGTCTGTGTTTGTCTGTGTGTGGCAGTGTCTGTCCGTGTGTGTCTGTGTGTGTCTGTGGCTGTCTGTTGTCTGTGTGTGTGGCCTGGCACAAGCGTCGTGGTGATGTCACCACCACTTAGTGGCAAATGGTGGTTGTTGTTGTCTGTGTGTGGCTGTGTGTGTCTGTCTGTGTCTGTGTGTCTGTCTGTGTGTGGCTGTGTATGTACCGTTCTGGCCTTCATAGGTGCTCGCTAACAGCACTTGCCACTACAGTCTGTTAAGGGCTATACGGGGGATCTTTATCTGTCTGTGTCTGTCTGTGTGTGTCTGTCTATGTGTGTCTATTCAACATCGCTTTGCCAGGCACACTGAGGACAGGCTTGCGGAGCCCCAATGTGGTTAAGAAAAGGGTGGTCCTGCACAGATGCCATATTTTCTGTCCGTCTGCTACAGCAGAGGTGTAGGGAATTCCAACAAGACCTACATCTCTGCTTTATTGACCTGGTTAAGGCCTATGATACCATCAGTAGGACTGGGCTCTGGGTCACTGTTCGTGCTTTTGCAGTCCCTGACCCTCTGCTCACGATTATTAAGGACCTTCGTGATGGTGAGCGGGCCCGGGTAAAACTACGTGGCTGGGAGTCAGAGCCATTCCCTTTTTACCTTGGGGTGCAACAGGGATGTCCTCTAGCTCCCACATTATTGAACATCTATTTTGACCACGGAGTTCGTGAAGCCTTCGATGGCTGTACCAGAGGAATTTCCATCTGGTACAGATACAATGGGAGGCTGATCGATGCCCAGGTGCGGTCAAGGGATGGCTCCCTATTGCTCAACCACGTTACGTATGCCGATGATCTGATAATTGCTGCTCACTCAGAAAGAGGAGTTGGAGGCGCTGCTGCTGAACCTGGAGCTTGCCACTAAGAGGTGGGGCCTTACCATCAGACCCACCAAAACTAAGCACCTGCCTGGGTATTTTGTATCATCGGACACTCCACCCCCACAACTCCCAATCGGTGATGGGGCAGTTGTGGAGAGAGTGGAGAATTTCCCATACCTGGACAGTGTGATCATGGCCGGCTCCGGTTTAACAGCAGAGGTCTCACTCCGAATCAGTCAAGCGGCAATATCTTTTCATCGGCTGCGTAACGCTGTGTGGAAGCTACCTGGTCTGTCGCTCCGCACGAAGCTTCAGATCTTCTCGGCCACAATCATTCCCTCCCTTCTCTACGCTTGCGAAAAGTGGACCCCCCTAATGGAACATATTCGCCGCTTAAAAACATTAAGGCTGGCCTGCCTACGATCCATCCTGGGTTTAACCAGGCTGGATTGTGTGAGGAGCTCATAAATCCCAGAAAGATCTGGACAAAGTCCCATCGGTGAGCTCCTCCGCCAGGCAAGGCTGCGTTGGCTGGGTCATGTAGACCGCATGCCCAGCCACCGCATGCCTAAACAGCTTTTGTTAGGCCGGATAGAGGGGGCTAAATGGGTGCGGCACTCATCCACCTACTCACTCACCCACCTACCCACTCACTCACTCACCCACTCATTAACTCACTCACCCACCCACTCACTCATCCACCCACTCACTCACTCACCCACTCACTCACTCACCCACTCACCCACTCACACACTCACCCAATCACCCACTCACTAACCCACCCACTCACCACACCACTCACCCACCCACTCACACACTCACCCACCCACTCACCCACCCACCCACCCACTCACCCACCCACTCACCCACTCACGCACCCACCCACCCACTCACCCACTCACACACCCACACCCCACTCACTCACCCACCCACTCACTCACTCACCTCACCCACACCCACTCACTCACTCACTCACCCACTCCTCACCCACTCACTCACCCACTCACACACTTACCCACTCACTCACACACCCACTCACTCACACACTCACCCACCCACCCCCCACTCACTCACCTACCCACCCCCCACTCACCCACCCACCCACCCACTCATCCACCCACCCACCCACTCATCCACCCACCCACCCACCACCCACCCACCCACCCACTCACACACCCACTCACACACCCACTCACCCCCCACTCACCCACCCACTCACCCACTCCCTGACACACTCACCCACCCACTCACTCTCTCACCCACCCACTCACTCTCTCACCCACCCACCCACTCACCCACCCACCTACTCACCCACCCACCCACCTACTCACCCACCCACCCACCTACTCACCACCCACCCACACCACTCACCCACCCACCACTCACCCACCCACCCACTCACCCCCCACCCACCCACTCACCCACCCACTCACCCACTCACCCACCCACCCACTCACCCACTTACCCACCCACCCACTCACCCCACCCCACCACTCACCCACCCACTCATCCACCCACTCACCCACACACCCACCCACCTGCTCACCCACCCACTCACCCACTCACTGACACATCACCCCCCCACTCACCCACCCACTCACTCACTGACACACTCACCCACCCACTCACCCACTTACCCACCCACCACTCACTCACCCCCCTCACTGACACACTCACCCACCCACTCACTCTCTCACCCACCCACCCCCACTCACCCACCCACTCACCACCACTCCCCCCCCACTCACCACCCACCACCCACCCACCCACTCACCCACCCCCCACCCACTCACCCACTCACCCACCCACCCACCCACCCACCCACCCACTCACCACCCCTCACCCACTCACCCACCCCCCACTCCCCACTCACCCACCCACCCCCTCACCCACTCATCCACTCACCCACGTCACTGACACACTCACCCACCCACTCACCTACCCACCACTCACCCACCCACTCACCCACTCACCCACTCACTGACACACTCACCCACCCACTCAACCCACTCACCCACCCACACACTCACCACCCCACTCACCCACCCACTCACCCACCCACCCCTCACTCACCACCCACTCACCCACTTACCTACCCACCCACTCACCCACTCACCCACTCACTGACACACTCACACACCCACTCACCCACTCACCCACCCACACACTCACTCAACCACTCACCCACTTACCCACTCACTCAACCACTCACCTCAACCACTCACTCAACCACTCACACACCCACTCACTCACGGCACCCACTCAACTTAACCCATTCACACACCCCTACACTCCACTCACTCATCCACCCACTCACCCACCCACTTCACCCACCCACTCACCCACTCATCCACTCACCCACTCACTGACACACTCACCCACCCACTCACCCACTTACCTACCCACCTACTCACCCACCCACTCACCACTCACTGACCCACTCACCCAGCCACTCACTCAACCACTCACCCCACTTACCCACTCACTCAACCACTCACTCAAACCACTCACCCACTCACTCACCCACTCACTCAACCACTCACACACCCACTCACTCACCCACTCACTCCCTCACTCACCCACTCACTTAACCCATTCACACACCCACTCACTCACCCACCTCCACTCACCCCACTCACCACCCACTCACCCACCCACTCACCACCCACTCACCCACTCATCCACTCACCCCACTCACTGACACACTCACCCACCCACCTCACCCACTTACCTACCACCCACTCACCCACCCACTCACCCACCCACTCACCCACTCACCCACTCACTGACACACTCACCCACCCATTCACCCACTCACCCACCCACTCACTCAACCACTCACCCACTCACTCAACCACTCACTCACCCACCACTAGCACCCACTCACTCAACCACTCACACAACCCACTCACTCACTCACTCACTCACCCACTCACTACTTACCCACTCACCCACCACTCACCTACCCACCCGCTCACACCACCCACTCACCCACTCACTGACACACTCACCACCCACTCACCCACCCACCCACTCACGTCAACCATCACCCACTTACCCACTCACTCAACCACTCACTCAACCACTCACCACTCACATCACCCACTCACGCAACCACTCACACACCCACTCACTCACCCACTCACCCACTCACTCACTCACCCACTCACTTAACCCATTCACACACCCCACTCACCCACTCATCCCACTCACCCACTCACTGACACACTCACCCACCCACTCACCCACTTACCTACCCACCCACTCACCCCACCCACTCACCCACTCACTGACACACTCACCCACCCATTCCCCACTCACCCACCCCCCACTCACTCACCACTCACCCACTCACATCAACCACTCACTCAACCACTCACCCACTCACTCACCCACATCACTCACCACATCCACACCCACTCACTCACTCACCCACTCACTTAACCCATTCACACACCCACTCCACTCACTCATACCCACATCACCCACCCACTCACCCACCCACTCACCCACTCATCTCCACTCCCCACTCACCCACTCACATGGACACCACTCACCCCCCCCCACTCACCTACCCACCCGCTCACCCCACCCCACTCACCCACTCACTGACACACTCACCCACCCACTCACCCACCCACCCACTCACTCAACCACCTCACCCCACTTACCCACTCACTCAACCACTCACTCAACCACTCACCCACTCACTCACCCACGTCACTCAACCACCTCACACACCCACTCACTCACCACTCACCCACTCACTAATCACTCACCCACTCACTTAACCCATTCACACACCACTCACCACTCCATCCACTCATCCCCTCACCCACATCACTGGACACACCACCCACCCACTCACCCACTTACCTACCCACCCCACTCACCCACCCACCACCCATCACCCATCCACTGCCACCTCACACACCCACTCACTGACACACTCACCCACCCATTCACCCCTCACCCACCCACCCACTCACTCAACCACTCACCCACTCACTCAACCACTCACTCACTACCACTCACCCACTCACTCACCCACTCACTCAACCACTCACACACCTACTCACCCACTCACCCCCCACTCACCCACCCACTCACCCACTCATCCACTCACCCACTCACTCCCCACTTACCCACTCACTGAGACACTCACCCACCCACTCACCCACCCACCCACCCACTCACTCAACCACTCACCCACTTACCACTCACTCAACCACTCACTCAACCACTCACCCACTCACTCACCCACTCACTCTCACCACTCACACACCCACTCACTCACCCACTCACTCAACACTCACACACCCACTCACTCACCCACTCACTCACTCACTCACCCACTCACTTAACCCATTCACACACCCACTCACTCACTCACCCACCTCACTCACCCACTCGCCACCCACCTACTCACTCACTCACCCACTCACTCACTCACCTACTCACCCACTCACCCACTCACTCACTCACCCACCCACTCACCCACCCACTCACCCACTCACCCCACTCATCCACTCACCCACTTCACTGACACACTCACCCACCCACTCACCCAACTTACCTACCCACCCACTCACCCACCCACTCACCACCACTCACCACTCACCCACTCACCCACTCACTGACACACTCACCCACCCATTCACCCACTCACCCAGCCACTCACTCAACCACTCACCCCGCCACTCACTCAACCACCCCTCAACCACTCACCCACTCTCACTCACCCACTCACTCACACACTCACACACCCACTCACTCACTCACTCACCCACTCACTTAACCCATTCACACACCCACTCACTCACTAACCCACTCACCCACCCACTCACCCACCCACTCACCCACTCATCCCACTCACCCACTCACTGACACACTCACCCACCCACTCACCTACCCACCCGCTCACCCACCCACTCACCATCCCGACTCACTGACACCACTCACCCATCCCACTCACCCACTTAACCTACCACCCACTCACCCACCCACTCACCCACCCACTCACCACTCACCCACTCACTGACACACTCACCCACCATCACCCACTCACCACCCACCCACTCACTCAACCACTCACCCACTCACTCAACCACGCACTCAACCACTCACCCACTCACTCACCCACTCACTCAACCACTCACACCACTACTCACTCACTCACTCACCCACTCACTTAACCATTCACACACCCACTCACTCACTCACCCACTCACCCACCCACTCACCCACCCCTCACCCACTCATCCACTCACCCACTCACTCACCCACTTACCCACTCACTGAGACACGTCACCCACCCACTCAGCCCACCCATTCACCCACTCACCCACCCACCCACTCACTCAACCACTCACCCACTCACCTCAACCACTCACTCAACCACTCAACCCACTCACACCCACGCACTCAAACCCTCACACACCACCCTCACTCACTCACCCACTCACTTAACCCATGCACTACACCCACTCACTCACTCACCCACTCACCCACCCACTCACCCACCCACTCACCCACTCATCCACTCACCCACTCACCCACTCACTGACACACTCACCCACCCACTCACCTACCCCACCCGCTCACCCACCCACTCACCCACTCACTGAGACACTCACCACCCACTCACCCACCCACCCACTCACTCAACCACTCACCCACTTACCCACTCACTCAACCACTCACTCAACCACTCACCCACTCACTCACCCACTCACTCAACCACTCACACACCCACTCACTCACCCACTCACTCACTCACTCACCCACTCACTTAACCCATTCACACACCCACTCACTCACTCACCCACTCACTCACCCACTCAGCCCACCCACCTACTCACTCACTCACCACTCACTCACTCACCTACTCACCCACTCCCACCAACTCACTCACTCACCCACCCACTCACTCACTCACTCACCCACCACTCAGCCACTCACACACTCACTCACTCACCCACTCACCTCACTCACTTCACTCCCACTCACTTAACCCATTCACTCACTCACTCACCCACTCACTCACTCACCCCACCCACTCACACACTCACTCATCCACTAACTCACTCACTCACCTACCAATCACCCACCACTCACTCAACCACTCACTCACGCACTCACCGACCCACTCACTCACCCACCAACTCACTCAACCACTCACACATCCACTCACTCACCCACCCACTCAACCACTCACCCACTCACTCAATCAACCACTCACCCACCCAATCAACCACTCACCCACTCACTCCCCCACTCACTCACACACACACCCACTCACCCACGGTGCTGTGTGGGTGGAGGGACGGAGACACAGGACAGTGGAGACCACTCCCCTGTATTCCACCGGGGGTAGTCAGCCCCGATTTCTCACGCGGACGCAGTATTCAACCTCGCTTCCAGACGGGGGCACGGCGTGGTGGTAGCGACATCCCACAAAGTGATCCTGGCAGCAGTAGTAGTAGTAACATCATTATAGTAGTATGCAGCATTAGTAGTCGTAGCAGCAATATCCCCACTCCCACCCACCCACTCACCCACCCCACCCACCCACTCACCCAACTCACCCACACCCACGCACTCACCCACCCCATCATCACCCCACCACCCACTCACCCACTCACCCACCCACGCACCCACCCACTCACCCACCCACCCACTCACCCTCCACTCACCACCCACGTCACCAACCCACTTCACCCACCCACTCAGCCCACCCCCCACTCACTCACCCATCCCACCCACCCACCACACCACCCACCCACCCACTCACCCACCCATCCCACCCACCAACCCACTCACCCACGCACTCACCCCACCCCACCCACCCACCACCTCACCCCACCCACCCACCCACTCACCACCCACCCACCCACTCACCACCCACCCACCCACCCACTCACTCACCCACCCACCCACCCACTCACCCACCCACTCACCCACCCACCCACCCACCCTCATCGTGCCTGGTAGTGCCACCCCACCCTCGTGGAGATCTCTGCTTCCTGGTGGTGCACCACGTCGCGAAGCGCCATTCTCCTCCTCCATGCACTCCTCATGGAGATCCCCACGGAGAGCTCCCACCACTCCGCCTCCTCCCTCCTCATCATCATCATCGTCCGTCGTCATCATCGTCATCATCGTCATCATCGTCGTCATCGTCGTGGTCATCGTCGTCATCGCTGTGGTGGTTGTTGACACGGTCCACATCATCAATCATCGTCAACCGTCATCATCGTCGTCGTCACCGTCATCATCGTCACCGTCATCATCAGCGACGTCACCGTCATCATCATCATCGTCATCGCTGTGGTGGTTGTTGACACGGTCCACACCATCAGCGACGTCACCGTCATCATCATCGTCGTCGTCGTCATCGTCGTCATCGTCGTAGTCATCTTTGTGGTCGTCATCGTCTTCGTAGCCCTCATCCTCATGACGGCACTCCTCCTCTCCTCATCATCGTCATCATCACCGTCCTCCCTCCTCCTCCGTCGATTTCTTGTGCAGCACCAAGGTGACAGTGGGAGCACTCAGCACGGCTGAGACACGGGGGGGGGGGGGTGGGTGGTGGGCAGGGGTGAGTGAGACGTCATACTCACTCACCTGGTGAGGAGATGACGTCATCTCACTCACCTGGTGAGGAGATGATGTCATCTCACTCACCTGGTGAGGAGATGATGTCATCTCACTCACCTGGTGAGGAGATGACGTCATCTCACTCACCCCCCCCCATAGCCTGAACAGACTGTTGGTGCAAGAGGAGCACACAGAGACACTCACACACAGAGACACACACACAGAGACACACACAGAGACACTCACACACGAGAGAGACACACACACACAGAGACACACACAGAGGACACACACACCACAGACACACACAGAGACACTCACACACACAGAGACACTCACACACACAGAGACACTCACACACACAGAGACACTCACACACACAGAGACACACACACAGAGACACTCAAACACAGACACACACAGAGACCAGACACACACACAGACATCACACAGAGACACTCACACACACTCACACACACACAGAGACACTCACAAACAGAGACACACACACACACGACACAACAAGAGAAAACACTCACACACAGAGACACTCACACACACAGAGACACTCACAGAGACACACACAGAGACACACACAGAGACACTCACAGAGACAACACAGAGACACTCACACACAGAGACACTCACCAGAGACACCACAGAGACACTCACAGAGACACTCACAGAGACACTCACAACAACAGAGACCAACACACCCAGAAACACTCACACACAGACACACACACACACAGAGACACACAGAGACACACACACAGACACACACACAGACACACACAGAGACACTCACACACACTCACACACACACACAGAGACACTCACACACAGAGAACACACACACACAGAGACACACACAGAGACACTCACACACAGAGACACAGACAATGCCACTCACTTGTCTTCAAGGGTAAGACCTCAACCACGGACCCAGGGTGAGGATGATGGTGGTGATGGTGGTGGTGATGAGACGGTGGATCTGACGCGAAGTTGATAGCGGTCGCCGGGATGTCGCAGCGCTGAGGAGACATCGCACCGTGTCTCTGCGTGGCAGCGCAGACGGTCCGCCAGCGGGCTCGTCCATAGCTGCACAGACAGAGACACAGGGAGGAGGAGGTGAGGAGTGGGTGTGTGAGTGTGTGTGAGTGGTGGTGAGTGAGTGGGTGAGTAGAGAGTGGGTGGGTGAGTAAGTGGGTGGGTGAGTGGGTGGTGATGAGTGGTGAGTGAGAGAGTGGGTGGGTGAGTAAGTGGGTGGGTGAGTGGGTGGGTGAGTGGGTGAGGAGAGAGTGGTTGAGCAAGTGGATGGGTGAGTGAGCGAGTGAGTGAGTGGATGGCGAGTAAGTGGGTGAGCGAGTGAGCAAGCATCTCACAGTTTGCTGTCCACCCTGTAGGCAACGTCCAGGAGCTGTGAGCTGCTGCTGGTGGCGACGTCCACTTGAGCGTCGTGGTCCCAGCGGAGTTGCGTCAGCAGGTCGCGAGACTCCACGGGACATTCAGAGGGGGAGTCGCAGCTGCGGAGATGGGCAGTGTGCGCTAACCACTGCACCACCGCTCCCACACACACACAGTGCGCTAACCACTGCACCACCGCTCCCCACACACACACACAGTGCGCTAACCACTGCACCACCGCTCCCCACACACACACACAGTGCGCTAACCACTGCACCACCGCTCCCCACACACACACAGTGCGCTAACCACTGCACCACCACCGCTCCCCACACACACACAGTGCGCTAACCACTGCACCACCGCTCCCACCCACACACACAGTGCGCTAACCACTGCACCACCGCTCCCCACCACACACCAGTGCGCTAACCACTGCACCACCGCTCCCCCACACACACACAGTGCGCTAACCACTGCACCACCGCTCCCCACACCACCAGTGCGCTAACCACTGCACCACCACTCCCCACACACACACAGTGCGCTAACCACTGCACCACCGCTCCCCACACACACACACAGTGCGCTAACCACTGCACCACCGCTCCCCCCACACACACACAGTGCGCTAACCACTGCACCACCGCTCCCCCCCACACACACACAGTGCGCTAACCACTGCACCACCGCTCCCCACACACACACAGTGTGCTAACCCCTGCACCACCGCTCCCCCCCCCCCCACACACACACAGTGCGCTAACCACTGCACCACCGCTCCCCCACACACACAGTGCGCTAACCTGCAACCACCGCTCCCCCCCCCACACACACACACACAGTGCGCTAACCACTGCACCACCACTCCCACACACACAGTGCGCTAACCACTGCACCACCGCTCCCCACACACACACAGTGCGCTAACCACTTCACCACCGCTCCCCACACACACACACACACACAGTGCGCTAACCACTGCACCACCGCCGCCCCACACACACACGTGCGCTAACCACTGCACCACCTCTCCCCCCCCCACACACACAGTGCGCTAACTGCACCACCGCTCCCC
>NW_026890944.1:0-7500 GCF_015708825.2 Lethenteron reissneri
CTTCCTGTATTTTGTGGAGGGATGACCGCTCAGTGTCTCCCTCCGCTCCTTCCACTTGCTGATTCGCTCTCCTCATTCTCCAATCTCCTCTCTCTCTCTCGCTTCCCTCCTGAACTTTCCCTCGTCAACTCCTGCTACCACCACCCCCTCCTCCTTCACCTGGTGGCATCTCTGCTGTGGTCCCACAACATTCCTCTAACCCAGCACCCTCCCTCCCTCCCCTGCCTCCCCCTGCTCCCTTCTAAGTTGTCTTGTGGTTGTTGTTGTTGTTGTTTGACTTGCATCCCACTGGGATGTTTGCACACAGCGTTGGTGTACGGTGATTTTCTCTGCAATATGTTGCTGTCTTTTCTTGGATTTTCTGTTTGCACTCAGTCACATATTCACTTTAAGATGTTTTCTTGTTCAATGTTTTGTTTTGTGTTTGTTGCGGTTGCACCAGATTCAAGAGCCGAATGGCTCACAGGGCTCCACACCTACTACTGAACTTGAACTTCTCTGCCTGCCCCCCCCCCCCTGCCTCCTCCCTCAGCCGTGGCCCCACGGATGCTGTCGCCGCCGGACAGGCTGTACACGGCCACAGAGGGACAGGCCGCGCACTTGGACTGTGCCGTGTTTGGGTTGCCGCGTCCCAACATCCTGTGGTGAGAGCGACGCTGGCCCGGCTACTTTACTCTCTCCGTGAACTAAGCACTCTTTGTTGTTGCTGTTGTCGTTGTTGTTGTTGTTGAATGGGGTCCTGGTTGGAGGGGGAAGAGCGCCTAGCTTAAATATACGCTGCCAAGCCTGGCGGTGTTTCATTCAGATGCTGTCTCCCCGACAGACCTGTTCTTCACCTGAGGATGGCTGCTTGCGTTGTGGCCAAAACGTCGTGAGAATTCGATTTTATTGTGTTTTATTTTTATCATTTATTATTTCCCTTCTACGTGACTTTACCGAAAGAACCAAGAAGAAAAAATTAACCCGTGAAAACAAGGTTTTCACTATAAATCCTTTATATGTGGGGCATCGGTTTTATTTTATTATTCATTTCTGTTTTCTTGAGTAAGAGTTTCATTTTTATCACATTGGTATTTTAAATTAAATATAAGGAAAGTCATATATAAGGATTATAAGGTTTTCAGTTTTGTATGATTGTTTATATTGTACATTTTGTTATTTTCTTGAATAATTTTCTGTGTTTAGGAAAAATATACGATTGTGTTAGTGAAATAGTTTTTTCCTAAAAAGTGGAAAATTTTGGAGAAAAAATTTTCACGAAAATACATTGTCACGCACAACGAGTCTGTGTGCAAAATGTCAGCTCGATTGGATCACGGGAAGTGGGTTAAAAAACGACCGAAAGTTTTGCACGGTCGTAAGCGCGCAAGCAAGTGAACTTATATAAAGGATTTAAAAATAGTTTCGCCGCTTACTAGTCGTCAAGGCTCCCCCCCCCTCTTTGCTTGCGCCGCGCACCGCCAGGTTCAAAGGGCGACTACGCCGGACCCCTGGCGGGCGAGCGCCACCAAACCTTGGCCAACGGCACGCTGCTCATCTGGAGCGTGTCGCCTGGCGACTCGGGCACGTACACGTGCTTGCGGTCAACAAGCTGCACCACGAGCAACTGCGGGGCGCGCCTCTACGTACAAGGTCGGCAAGAGCATCGCCGGCCGGCCGGCTGCCCTCTCCGCTCCAGCACGCTCGTGCCCCCCCCCCCCCCTTCTCTCACGCATCCCCCCCTAGTGGAGCTTCTTTGCCGCTAGAAACACTCCGACTGGTTTGGCCCATCGCTCGCTGCTCTCTCCCCCCCCCTCCCCCCCCCCCGTTGGTAACTGCCCCCTCCCTACAGTCGCCAGCGGCATCAGCAGCAGCAGCAGCAGCTCGGAGCCGGGAGCCGTGCCACTGGACGGCACAGGTCTCTGGGGCTCCACCACCACCACCGCCACCACCACCGCCACCACTGCCACCACCACTACCACTGCCACCACCACTACCACTGCCACCACCACCACCACCACTGCCACCACCACCACTGCCACTACCACCGCTGCCACCACCACTGTCGCCACCACCACCGTCGCCACCACCACCGCCGTCACCACCACCATAACAGTCGCCACAAGCGCCACCACAACCACTCGGCACCACTACTACGGCATGAGGACACCGTCAGCACGCACGCCACCAGCCAGCGGCGGAGGTGCCAACGCTGATGACGGTGAGTTCCTCTCCTCCCTCCCGCACACGATCGCAGTGACGCCAAAATGTTAACTACCTCGCCCGGTACACAGGAGTTTGCGGGTTCGATCCTGACCTGGCGATGCCCGTACGTCTGTTGTTTGCGTGTCTCTCTCCCCGCGGTCGCGTCCATTTGCTGCGCAATTAGAAGTAACATTTGTGGGAAAAGTCCACGAAGTTTTTCATTTTATGGGAACAGCTTCAACGCAGCCAGTTGGATCGCTGTGCACAAGATGGCGGCGATGGCTTGTCACGTCCCCGGGGGGGTCCGCGTATCAGCCAGATCGACGGCGGCCGCCGGTCACGGAAGACGCATCAATCCCACGGGGTCGGCAGTGACCTCGGTGCGGTGCCAGTGTTTTTATCGTCCACGAAGAGTCGTCGCTTGTGGCCGTGCGACTCTCGTGACCCCCCCCCCCCCCCCCAGGCCGCTCCTCGTCAGAAGATGAGTCGCTCGACACGACGACTAAGAGCCCCTTCGTCAGCGCCGCGATCGCCGCGATCGCCGCGGTGGCCGCGATGGTGCCGCTGACCGTCGTGGTGTGCGCCGCGTGCCGGGCCAGGAGACGGAAGCAGACACACCACACAGAGACCCATAGACTCATCACACAGAGACCCATAGACTCACCACACAGAGACCCATAGACTCACACACAGAGACCCATAGACTCACCACACAGAGACCAATAGACTCATCACACAGACCCACAGACTCACACACAGAGACCCTTAGACTCACCACACAGAGACCCACAGACTCACTCAACACAGAGACCCATAGACTCACTCACACAGAGACCCATAGACTCACTCACACAGAGACCCATAGACTCACTCACACAGAGACCCATAGACTCACTCACACAGAGACCCATAGACTCACTCACACAGAGACCCATAAACTCACTCACACAGAGACCCATAGACTCACTCACACAGAGACCCATAGACTCACTCACACAGAGACCCATAGACTCACTCACACAGAGACCCATAGACTCACTCACACAGAGACCCATAGACTCACTCACACAAAGACCCATAGACTCACACAGAGACCCATAGACTCAACACACAGAGACCCATAGACTCACACACAGAGACCCATAGACTCACACACAGAGACCCATAGACTCACCACACAGAGACCCATATACTCATCACACAGACCCACAGACTCACACACAGAGACCCTTAGACTCACCACACAGAGACCCACAGACTCACCACACAGAGACCCACAGACTCACCACACTGACCCACAGACTCATCACACAGAGACCCATAGACTCATCACACAGAGACCCACAGACTCACCACACAGAGAGACCCACAGACTCACCACACAGAGACCCACAGACTCACCACACAGAGACCCACAGACTCACCACACAGAGACCCACAGACTCACCACACTGACCCATACAGGTGTAATACGTGTCTCCGACACGCTAAGAACTCAAGTCGTTTATTAATAAATCTTTGGCACAGCTGGTTGTCTCTCTCTCTCTCACTACGGAGTGATGATCGCCGCCCCGCACCAGGGACTACTTTTAGGCCGAGTTGACCTTGGGAGGCCCACGACCGGTTCAGATAATAGTCAACTGTTTTTGGCCGTAAAATAAAAAATGAAAATAAAAAAATAATAGAAATAATATAAATAAAATAATAAATCACGACGTTTCGGGGGCAACACAAGCTGCCTTCGTCAGGTGTAAAAAGGCAGCAAAGTAACTGCACGTCGTGATTAATAATGTTATTTATTAATAATAATTTCATATATTTCTTATTATTTTTCTCTACAGTAGTCTATGGGTTCTTTCGGCTAAGTCACGTCTAAAGATAAAATAAGAAATAAAATAATTTAGTATTTAATAAATTAAATAAATTTTTAATTTATCTTCAGACGTGACTTAACCGAAAGATAAAATAATGAAATAATTTTTTTTAAAATTATTATTTTACCTTTAGGCGTGACTTAACCGAAAGATTAAGTAATAAAATAAATATTTTATTAATTAAAACATTTATTTTATCTTTAGACGTGACTTAACCGAAAGATAAAATAATAAAATTAATAAATCATTATTTTATAAATTAAATAACTTATTATTTTATCTTTAGACGTGACTTAACCGAAAGAACCAAAGAATAATTCCTGCAGTCACGAAAGCTCCAAAATTAAGATTAGTCTATGGGTCTCTGTGACCCCCCCCCCGTGCGGATCGTGAATCGAGGTCAGAATCGACGGACGGCTTGCAATCGAAGTCGATTCTAACGTTATCGCATGGAGGAATCGATTGCTCTCGATCCATGGATCGATCCGACGCCATCACCGAGAACCAAATCGCAATGGAGGGAGACGCCATCAGCTCCCAGCGAGTCGCGAAGTTGCCACCACCACCTCCTCCACCACCTCCTCCACCTCCACCACCTCCTCCACCTCCACCACCTCCTCCACCTCCACCACCTCCTCCACCTCAATTGCCTCGCGACATCAACGACCCTCCCACAGCAGCAGCGGCAGCGGAATCAGCAACAACGACGTCAATTCCCGCCACTGAGGCCTACACCGCCATGCAGCCTGCGGCCTCTGCCCAAGCCGCGTCGCATTCTGCGGGGGAGATTCAGGCGAGGGTCGGTGGCGGCGAGGAGGAGGAGGAGGAAGATGATGAAGCGATGGAGCTGCTGACCGTCATGACCGTCGATCTAATCACCGGCTACGTAGCTCACCTGACGCAACAGCCGGAGCAGCGGCGGCAGCTCCACAAGCAGGAGCAGCAGCAGCAGGAGCTGCAGCAGCCTGTGCATCAGCGACTGCAGCAGCAGCAGCAGCAGCAGCGGCAGCTTCAGGAGGTGCAGGAGCAGCTCCCGGAGTTGCAGCGACATCTCGAGCTGGCGCAGCAGCAGCAGCGGCAGCGGGCGGAGACGCTCTGGCAGCAGCAGCTCCAGCACATGCAGCAGGTGCAGCAGCAGCTCCAGCAGGTGCAGCGGCAACAGGAGCTTGTGCAGCAGGTGCAGCAGCAGCTCCAGCAGGTGCAGCGGGCAACAGGAGCTTGTGCAACAGCTGCAGGAGCAGGAGCTTGTACAGCAGCAACAGAAGCTTGTGCAGCAGCTGCAGCAGCAGGAGCTTGTGCAGCAGCAGGAGCAGCAGCAGCAGGAGCAGCTGCAGCAGGTGCTGCAGCTGCTACAGGAAGTGCAGGAGCAGCAGGAGCAGCAGCTGACGCATCGGTTCGAGCAGCTGCAGCTAATGCAACAGGAGCATCTGGAGCAGTCGCAGCAGTTCGAGGACCTTCAGGAGCTGCGGCGGCAAGTGCGGCAACTCCAGCGGCAGGTGCGGGAGGCCGGGGCGCAGCTGCAGACCTCCCAGCGGCTGCTGCGGCTGCGTGCGGAGCGGCTGCAGGAGGCGTTCGACACCCGAGGAGACGTCTTGCTGGCAGAGTTCGAAGCCTCCATCCCGGACTTTGTGAGCGGCGCGGAGCGGCTGGCGAAGCGAGTGGAGCCGCGCCGGCTGGTCGTGACCATGGCCTGGAAGGTTCTCAACGGAGCGCCCCTGAGCTGGGACGGCGTCCTGTCCGCGGTGGTGTACTGCGCGCTGCTCGTCAAGAGCCTCGGGGCCTGCGGGCGGCTGGGAGACTCGGAGAAGACGCGGCCCCTGACGGACCTGGTGGCCGCTGTGCTGCTGGTCGAACGCAGAAGCTGGCTCATGGAGCACGGAGGCTGGGTGAGGGGTTACACACCACCAACACCGCCACCACCAACACCACCGCCACCACCACCACCAACACCACCACCAACACCACTACCGTCGCCAACACCACCACCAACACCACTACCACCACCACCACCAACACCACTACCGTCGCCACCATCAACACCACCGCCACCACCAACACCACCACCAACACCACCACCAACACCAACACCACTACCGTCGCCACCACCAACACCACCACCAACACCACTACCGTCGCCACCATCAACACCACCACCAACACCACCACCACCACCAACACCACTACCGTCGCCACCACCACCAACACCACTACCACCACCAACACCACCACCAACACCACTACCACCACCAACACCACCGCCACCACCAACACCACCACCAACACCACTACCGTCGCCACCACCAACACCACCACTAACACCACTACCGTCGCCACCACCAACACCACCACTAACACCAACACCACCACCGTCGCCACCGCCACCACTAACACCACTAGCCAGCCACTCACAGGGGGTGTCTTCTTCCCATATTTGAGGCACCTCAGCCTCAGCAGGGTTATCCCCACTTTGTGCCATGATGTTTTCCAGGCTGAGGGATTTCCCCTCCCCCAGGTCCTCACAGAAATGCTCAGCAAATCTGCAAACCTGTTCCTGGGGGTCGTAGATTGAATCTCCGTTCTTTCCCCTAAGGATGGTAATAGGTGTGGCGCTGCAGGTTACTTTTTTGATGGAATTAAAGAGCGATTTGTGATCGTGGGCCATTGAGGCAGACTCCATCTCCTCAGCAACACACGACCACCAACCATCCTTGCAGCGCCTCACGGCTCTCCGAACCTCCGAGCGAAGGCTGCGCTAAGCCTCATTCTCTGACAGTGGGATGCTGTAGAGTCTACAGCATCCCACTGTCAGAGAATGAGGCTACAGTCTACAGTGTAGACGATGAGAGTGGGCCTGTCGCTTTTTCTCAACCAGCATGAACACCACCTCTGTCAGCCAGGGTCTCTGGGGAGGTCTGGATGGTGTACCCAAAGCAGCCATTGCAGCTGCATGAGCCACAGTCCTAAACCTTGCTCATTTTCCCTCGACATCAGGAGTGGGGGATGATGCAAACCCCAGCCGCAATCGATGATGCAATTCTCGCTTACAACTTTCATCAGCGAGCTGAGACCAGGCCACTATGGGTTTGAATGGGGTCCTGGGTGTACACCCACCACCGGAGTGGGAGAATGGCAGACACATCTTACAGATGACAGATGGGCAGTGTCTCACCACCCAGTGTCTCACTACCCAGTGTCTCACCACCCAGTGTCTCACCACCCAGTGTCTCTCTACCCAGTGTCTCACTACCCAATGTCTCACTACCCAGTGTCTCACTACCCAGTGTCTCTCTACCCAGTGTCTCTCTACCCAGTGTCTCACTACCCAGTGTCTCTCTACCCAGTGTCTCACCACCCAGTGTCTCTCTACCCAGTGTCTCACTACCCAGTGTCTCACCACCCAGTGTCTCACCACCCAGTGTCTCACCACCCAGTGTCTCTCTAC
>NW_026890944.1:10000-46177 GCF_015708825.2 Lethenteron reissneri
ACAATAGTCGTGGGGTACGTGTTGCTGTGTGCGTTTACACAATTTGACTTGAAGTCTTCCCGCAGAAATCTGCTTACACAGAAACAAAACATACAGCCAAGGAATTGTGGTGACGTGTTGTTTTAAATTGTCTGAATTTTTGTAAAACACTTTTAAGTCACAACATCAGACAGTAGTTTTGATCGTTGATGAATAATGTTTGTGTGTTTAGCGTTACCGACATAAAGTGCGTGCAAGTAAGTCGTGATTTTTAAACGTAATCTTCACTTATCATGGAACACAAATCTGAGTAGTAGTAGTATCATGGCAAGGAGCTGTGTGAACATATAGCTGGATACTCGCAGTCACCTCAACAACAAGTCATTCTCATGGTCTGAGAAAAGGATTATTTGAAACTCTTTCGGGAAAAAACAAGTATTACATAAATAATATAGATAATAGAAATAAGAGAATTGTTGAAAAATAATTATTTTATTTTATTATAATGTCTAAGCCACGCAGGAAAACATTGAAATTGATCAATAACGGTGAGTGTTGACCGAGACTGAGTGATTGATGTGAAGCTATCTGCAATAAATGTGACACGTTGAGTCTCTTAAAACATCTGCGCCGTTCTCTCGCCGCCGTGCTGCAGGAACAATGTTCCTGCAGTTTTGTTGCTTTTGTTTAGATCACGTTGTTTCACGTGACACCCGTAGTGAGTCCAACTGGGTCACAGACGCAGTGGGAGCAACGCTGTTCACCAACTCAACTCAACACGAGCTGCACTTGGGGCTGTTGAACGCCCATCTACCCCACGCTACGCAGAGGTCGCAACCGGGTACCCGATACCCGTACTCTACCCGATACCCGTACCCTACCTGATACCCTACCTGATACCCGTACCCTACCTGATACCCTACCCGATACCCGTACCCTACCCGATACCCGTACTCTACCCGATACTCGTACCCTACCCGATACCATACCCGATACCCGTACCCTACCCGATACCCGTACTCTACCCGATACCCGATGCCCGTACCCTACCCGATACCCGTACCCTACCCGATACCCGTACCCTACCCGATAGCCAGCTACCCGTACCCGACCGGGTAAGGGTAGCCGGGTACCCGTTTGCGACCCTGGTGCGGCCGGGTACGGGTAGGCCGTGAGTCACTGGTGAGTCACCGTTTGTCACTCATTTCGTGTGACGATGTGTGACGAGGGGGGGGGGGTCAGACATGTGTGACGATGTGTGACGAAGGGGGGGGGGGGGTCAGACATTTGTGACGATGTGTGACGAGGGGGGGGGGTCAGACATGTGTGACGATGTGTGACGAGGGGGGGGGGGGAGGAATGTGACGTCACATCAAAATGCGCGACTTCAAATAAATACGGACGACACGTTCTACTTAACTAAACAGACTTTTTATTAAATGTTTTCTCCTACAACATCAGAGTGCAGCGCCACACTGAATACGCACCACAATGACAATCGTTTAAAGCGATTTGAAGCATGTTTTGTTTAGGGGGGGCGGACTTTTTGTGACGCCGTGTGACAAAGTGGGGGGGGAGTGGGGGTCAAAAATCTTCCAAAATCTCGTGACGTCATTTATGGCGTCTCATCGCAGGCGAACATCGCGAACACTTTGGGTTCAACGACGGAGCTGGAGTCACCGAGAGGTGAGGTCACAATCCGCTTCGACTGTTTCTCTTGCTGTACATCTCACAGCCAATCAAGTGGAATGTCCAATGCAACCAACCAGGGGAAGGTGACACATCTGATGGTTGTTGTGGAGTCACTGGCCGACACCATCAACGCAGCAAACTAGAGAACCCGTTTCCTCCTCCACCCACCCACGCGTTAGTGCCTCAACCCCGCAACGCACGAGCCACTAGCGGCAAAGTCGACCCTCTGTGAACAACACAACGAGGTGAGTGTGACTGAGCACCTCACAACGCGTCACTAGCGGCAAAGTCGACCCTCTGAACAACACAACAAGGTGAGTGAGACCGAGCACCTCACAACGCGTCACTAGCGGCAAAGTCGACCCTCTGTGAACAACACAACAAGGTGAGTGAGACCGAGCACCTCACAACGCGTCACTAGCGGCAAAGTCGACCCTCTGTCAACAACACAACAAGGTGAGTGAGACCGTGCACCTCACAACGCGCCACTAGCGACAAAGTCGACCCTCTGTCACAACACAACAAGGTGAGTGAGACTGTGCACCTCACAACGCGTCACTAGCGACAAAGTCGACCCTCTGTGAACAACACAACAAGGTGAGTGAGACCGTGCACCTCACAACGCGTCACTAGCGACAAAGTCGACCCTCTGTGAACAACACAACAAGGTGAGTGAGACCGAGCACCTCACAACGCGTCACTAGCGACAAAGTCGACCCTCTGTGAACAACACAACGAGGTGAGTGTGAGCCTGTGCACCTCACAACGCGCCACTAGTGACAAAGTCGACCCTCTGTGAACAACACAACAAGGTGAGTGAGACCGTGCACCTCACAACGCGTCACTAGCGGCAAAGTCGACCCTCTGTGAACAACACAACAAGGTGAGTGAGACCGTGCACCTCACAACGCGTCACTAGCGGCAAAGTCGACCCTCTGTGAACAACACAACGAGGTGAGTGTGAGACTGTGCACCTCACAACGCGCCACTAGTGACAAAGTCGACCCTCTGTGAACAACACAACAAGGTGAGTGAGACCGTGCACCTCACAACGCGTCACTAGCGGCAAAGTCGACCCTCTGTGAACAACACAACGAGGTGAGTGTGAGACCGTGCACCTCACAACGCGTCACTAGCGACAAAGCAGAAGACGGTGAGGGGAGCGCGAGAGCCGCCCGGCTAGCGGAGTGCAGCGTCGTGGGAGCGAGTCCGTGTAGCTGGCCCCGAGCCCCGAGCCCCACCCCCCCTAGGGCCCCCCGAGGGGGTGGCGCTGGCTGCTGCCGGCGCTGCGGCTGCTTGTTCCACCAGGCGGGGACGGTGCGGCTCCTCAAGCGTCGGACGCAGCGACTCTGTGGGCGGCGCGAAGCTGCCCTTCGCAAGCACCGCCTCCGGGCGCGGCGGACTCGGCACGTCGGAGCTAAAGTAGTTCTAGACACACAGAGACACGTAGATTAGCGCGCTGGGCTACGTGAGGAGCTAAAGTAGTTCTACACACACAGAGACACGTAGAGTAGCGCGCTGGGCTACGTGAGGAGCTAAAGTAGTTCTACACACACAGAGACACGTAGAGTAGCGCGCTGGGCTACGTGAGGAGCTAAAGTAGTTCTACACACACAGAGACACGTAGATTAGTGCGGTGGGCTACACACAGAGACACGTAGATTAGCGCGCTGGGCTACGTGAGGAGCTAAAGTAGTTCTACACACACAGAGACACGTAGATTAGCACGGTGGGTGAGGTGACCGACACACACAGACAGAGACTCGCACAGAGACACGTAGAGTAGCACGGTGGGTGACGGTGATCGACACGCACACAGAGACTCGCACAGAGACACGTAGACGAGCTGGTGGGTGACGGTGATCGACACACACACAGAGACTTGCACAGAGACACGTAGATGAACTGGTGGGTGACGGTGATCGACACACACACAGAGACTCGCACAGAGACACGTAGATGAGCTGGTCGGTGACGGTGATCGACACGCACACAGAGACTCGCACAGAGACACGTAGAGTAGCACGGTGGGTGACGGTGATCGACACGCACACAGAGACTCGCACAGAGACACGTAGATGAGCCGGTGGGTGACGGTGATCGACACACGCACACAGAGACTCGCACAGAGACACGTAGAGTAGCACGGTGGGTGACGGTGATCGACACGCACACACAGAGACTTGCACAGAGACACGTAGAGTAGCACGGTGGGTGACGGTGATCGACACGCACACAGAGACTCGCACAGAGATACGTAGATGAGCTGGTGGGTGACGGTGATCGACACACACACAGAGACTCGCACAGAGACACGTAGAGTAGCACGGTGGGTGACGGTGATCGACACGCACACAGAGACTCGCACAGAGATACGTAGATGAGCTGGTGGGTGACGGTGATCGACACGCACACAGAGACTCGCACAGAGACACGTAGATGAGCTGGTGGGTGACGGTGATCGACACGCACACAGAGACTCGCACAGAGACACGTAGATGAGCTGGTGGGTGACGGTGATCGACACACACACAGAGACTTGCACAGAGACACGTAGATGAGCTGGTGGGTGACGGTGATCGACACACACACAGAGACTTGCACAGAGACGCGTAGATGAGCTGGTGGGTGACGGTGACCGACACACACACACAGAGACTTGCACAGAGACACGTAGATGAGCTCGGTGGGTGACGGTGAGCGACACACACACACAGAGACTCGCACAGAGACACGTAGAGTAGCACGGTGGGTGACGGTGATCGACACACACACACAGAGACTCGCACAGAGACACGTAGATGAGCCGGTGGGTGACGGTGATCGACACGCACACAGAGACTCGCACAGAGACACGTAGATGAGCCGGTGGGTGAGGTGACCGACACACACAGATAGAGACTCGCACAGAGACACGTAGATGAGCCGGTGGGTGACGGTGACCGACACACACACGCAGAGACTCGCACAGAGACACGTAGATGAGCTGGTGGGTGACGGTGATCGACACACACACACAGAGACTCGCACAGAGACACGTAGATGAGCTCGGTGGGTGACGGTGATCGACACACACACACAGAGACTCGCACAGAGACACGTAGATGAGCTGGTGGGTGACGGTGACCGACACACACACAGAGACTCGCACAGAGACACGTAGATGAGCACGGTGGGTGACGGTGATCGACACGCACACAGAGACTCGCACAGAGACGCGTAGATGAGCTGGTGGGTGACGGTGATCGACACACACACAGAGACTTGCACAGAGACGCGTAGATGAGCTGGTGGGTGACGGTGATCGACACACGCACACAGAGACTCGCACAAAGACACGTAGATGACCACGGTGGGTGACGGTGATCGACACACGCACACAGACTCGCACAGAGACACGTAGATGAGCTGGTGGGTGACGGTGATCGACACGCACACACAGAGACTCGCACAGAGACACGTAGAGTAGCACGGTGGGTGACGGTGATCGACACGCACACAGAGACTCGCACAGAGACACGTAGATGAGCTGGTGGGTGACGGTGATCGACACACACACAGAGACTCGCACAGAGACGCGTAGACGAGCTGGTGGGTGACGGTGACCGACACACACACACAGAGACTCGCACAGAGACACGTAGATGAGCTGGTGGGTGACGGTGACCGACACACACACAGAGACTCGCACAGAGACGCGTAGATGAGCTGGTGGGTGACGGTGATCGACACGCACACACAGAGACTCGCACAGAGACACGTAGATGAGCTGGTGGGTGACGGTGACCGACACACACACAGAGACTCGCACAGAGACGCGTAGACGAGCTGGTGGGTGACGGTGATCGACACGCACACAGAGACTCGCACAGAGACACGTAGATTAGCACGGTGGGTGACAGTGATCGACACGCGCACAGAGACTCGCACAGAGACACGTAGATGAGCTGGTGGGTGACGGTGATCGACACACACACACAGACTCGCACAGAGACGCGTAGATGAGCTGGCGCCCGTCGCTGGAGGCGTTGGCTCACCCCGCGTGGACGTCCGGGCTGGTAGCGGCCGCCACGCCGGCGCTGCGTCCGTGACGCCGCGGCGAGGGGGGCGGCAAGCGGCGCCGGCAAGACCGCCGCCGGGAAGCCTGTCCGGAGCACGCTCCGTGCCGTGAGGACGGTCGGTCGGGGAAGGGGAAAGCTGAACCGTGACACGCGTGTGTGTGTACGTGTGTGTGTGCACGTGTGTGCGTGTCTGTGTGTGTGTGCGTGTGCACGTGTGTGTGTGCACGTGTGTGTGTGTGTGCGTGTGTGCGCGTGTGTGTGTGTGTTCACGTGTGTGCGTGTGTGTGCGTGTGTGTGCGTGCGCGCGTGTGTGCGCGTGTGCGTGTGTGTGCGCGTGTGTGCGCGTGTGTGTGTGTGCGCGTGTGTGTGCGCCGCGTGTGTGTGTGCGTGTGTGTGTGCGCGTGTGTGCGCGTGTGTGTGTGCGTGTGTGTGTGCGTGTGTGTGTGTGCGTGTGTGTGTGCGCGTGTGTGCGCGTGTGTATGTGCGTGTGTGTGTGTGCGCGTGTGTGTGTGTGCGCGTGTGTGCGCGTGTGTGTGTGCGTGTGTGTGCGTGTGTGTGTGTGTGCGCGTGTGTGTGTGTGCGCGTGTGTGCGCGTGTGTGTGTGCGTGTGTGTGCGTGTGTGTGTTTGTGCGCGTGTGTGTGTGTGCGCGCGTGTGTGCTGAGCGTCTTTCGCGCCGCCTCAAACACCCGGTCGTTCGTAAGAGTTGCAGGCGGTATTGTATCCATTTAAAGCTTTCGTGACTGCAGAGATTCATCTTCTTGGTTCTTTCGTAGAAGGGAAACCCCCCGCCCACCTCCTACACATTCCACAAGTAGTGACTAATCCCATATCTGTATTTCCCATAAATATGCTAAATTCCTCTTGATATGCAACATGTTTTGTCAAGGCGCCCTTCCCCCTCCAACCCAGCAGCTTAAATATACGCTGCCAAGCCTGGCGGCGTTTCATTCGGACGCTGTCTTTCCGACAGACCTGTTCTTCACCTGAGGACGGCTGCTTGCGTCGTGGCCGAAACGTCGTGAGAATTATTAAATGTTTTATTTTTATTATTTTATTATTTCCCTTCTACGTGACTTTACCGAAAGAACCAATAAGGCGGTATAGTACTATAGTAATAGAATGTGTCGTAACCCTCCACCACCCGACACGGCCAATCAGTAAAAATGTGTCACGTTGACAAAGACAAATAGTTCACTGCTTTAGCCCACCGGTGTGTTCTGGCGAATTGCCCGATGATGCTGGTTGCAATTACCAGCGAAACGTCGTACTCAAATTGTAAATGTTGTGGCTTCAACACACCGGTGGGCTAAAGCAGTGAACTATTTGTCTTTGTCAACGTGACACATTTTTACTGATTGGCCGTGTCGGGTGGTGGAGGGTTACGACACATTTATAAATAAACGCGATCTAAACCCAAAAACGTTGATTATGAATAACATTGGTCGCGAAAGCCTACGTGTTAAACTGAGTAATAGAATCACTGAACGGGAATTGATAGCTTGAAACCGTTTAGCGCGGAGCCCTTGAAAGTGTGAGGCCCGTAGCTGCTACTCGTGCAGCTGCTTGTGCTGCTAGAGAGGGGAGGTGCGAACAAGAATATAAACAACCCGGCACCTTACCGCGCTCGTTCCTGTGCAGCGACATCCGTCTCCTTTGCCGAACCTGAACGAAAACAATTGAACAAACATCTCGTCGGTTACAAATCGCCGGCGTCACGCAGAGTGGACGCGACGGCGAGTTACACGGACAACGATCAAGCGCATTAAAAACATCACGACCTTGTTGTCCATCACTGTGGCTAAGAGATGTTAACTACCTCGCCTGGTACGCAGGAGGTCGTGGGTTCTATCCTGACCCTGACGCCTGCTGTATATTTGGAGTTTGCGTCTCTCATCATCATCACGGTGGCTAGGAGATGTTAACGACCTCGCCTGGTGTACAGGAGGTCGTGGATTCGATCCTGACCCTGACACCTGCTGTATATTTGGAGTTTGCGTCTCTCTCTCATCATCATCACGGTGGCTAGGAGATGTTAACTACCTCGCCTGGTACGCAGGAGGTCGTGGGTTCGATCCCGACCCTAACGATGCCTGCTGTATATTTGGAGTTTGCGTCTCTCTCATCATCATCACGGTGGCTAGGAGATGCTAACTACCTCGCCTGGTACGCAGGAGGTTGTGGGTTCGATCCTGACCTTGACGCCTGCTGTATATTTGGAGTTTGCGTGTCTTTCTCATCATCATCACGGTGGATAGATGTTAACTACCTCGCCTGGTACGTAGGAGGTCGTGGGTTCGATCCCGACCCTGACGACGCCTGCTGCTGTATATTTGGAGTTTGCGTCTCTCTCTCATCATCATCATCACGGTGGCTAGGAGATGTTAACGACCTCGCCTGGTGTACAGGAGGTCGTGGATTCGATCCTGACCCTGACACCTGCTGTATATTTGGAGTTTGCGTCTCTCTCATCATCATCATCACGGTGGCTAGGAGATGTTAACGACCTCGCCTGGTACGCAGGAGGTCGTGGGTTCGATCCTGACCCTGACGCCTGCTGCTGTATATTTGGAGTTTGCGTCTCTCTCATCATCATCATCACGGTGGCTAGGAGATGTTAACTACCTCGCCTGGTCTACAGGACCCTGACACCCGCTCTATATTTGGAGTTTGTGTCTCTCTCTCTCTCCCCCGATGGCCGTGTGGATTTCTCTCCGGGCCCCGCCTGATGATCCCTCCACATGTGAAATGAAGGTGACCCGTGTTGAACAAGAGTCACTTGGCCAACGTGAACGTCCACACGGCGGCGAGCCCACTCCGGTGACGGGAAGAGAGTCGCTTCTGAAGAGAGACGCGGCTACGTCCGTCGCACCTCGCACGGGCCCCTTTGTACGGTAAGCAACGAGAAATCATTCCAGTTGAATGTCGATGTAAAGCTTTCGTGACTGCAGGGATTCATCTTCTTGGTTCTTTCGGTAAAGTCACCACGTAGAAGGGAGATAATAAAATAATAAAAATAAAACATAATAATATAATTCTCACGACGTTTCGGCCACAACGCAAGCAGCCGCCCTCAGGTGGTTTTAACCTGAGGACGGCTGCTTGCGTTGTGGCCGAAACGTCGTGAGAATTGTTTCATTTTAATTTTATTACTTCCTTTCTACGTGACTTTACCGAAAGAACCAAGAAGATATTCCAGTTGAACACGAGTCGAGAAACACTCACCTTGCGTACAAGCGTCGGGACGTTACCGGGGCCGTCACCGCTGCCGCCGTCACCGTCACTGTCACCGTATCCGTCACCGCCGGTGGCCACCACAGGGCAGGCGGAGGTCTCGGGCAGCGGCCCAGAGGCTTCGAGGCGCGTCTCCTGAGCCGGAGGCGGCGGCACCGCGTAGCGGAGAATTTGGAACATCCTGGGAGGGTCTGAGGCGTGCGACATCGCTGAGCGAGAAATGCGCAACTGTGAGGGGAGAGTGTTGTGAACGCTTTGCAATGGTCCACCCGGACTTTCTGATTTTAAAGATTATTGCTTCATAAGACTCAACACTGCACCATAGACTCAACACTGCACCATAGGCTCAACACTGCACCATAGACTCAGCACTGCACCATAGACTCAACACTGCACCATAGACTCAACACTGCACCATAGACTCAGCACTGCACCATAGACTCAGCACTGCACCATAGACTCAACACTCCACCATAGACTCAACACTGCACCATAGACTCAACACTGCACCATAGACTCAACACTGCACCATAGACTCAACACTGCACCATAGACTCAACACTGCACCATAGACTCAACACTGCCCATAGACTCAACACTGCACCATAGACTCAACACTGCACCATAGACTCAACACTGCACCATAGACTCAACACTGCACCATAGACTCAACACTGCCCATAGACTCAACACTGCACCATAGACTCAACACTGCACCATAGACTCACACTGCACCATAGACTCAACACGCACCATAGACTCACACTGCACCATAGACTCAACACTGCCCATAGACTCACACTGCATAGACTCAACACTGCACCATAGACTCAGACACGCACCATAGACGCAACACTGCACCATAGACTCAACACTGCACCATAGACTCAACACTGCACCATAGACTCAACACTGCACCATAGAATCTCAGACACTGCACCATAGACTCAACACTGCACCATAGACTCACACTGCACCATAGACTCAACACTGCACCATAGACTCAACACTGCCCATAGACTCAACACTGCACCATAGGACTCACACTGCCCATAGACTCAACACTGCACCATAGACTCACACGGCCATAGACTCAACACTGCAACCAAATGCAACACCTAGACTCACACTGCACCATAGACTCAACACTGCACCATAGACTCAACACTGGCACCATAGACTCAACACTGCACCATAGACTACACACTGCACCATAGACTCAACACTGCCCATAGACTCAACCTGCACCATAGACTCAACACTGCACCATAGACTCAACACTGCACCATAGACCTCAACACTGCACCTAGACTCAACACTGCACCATAGACCAACACTGCCCATAGACTCAAACACTGCACATAGACCAACACTGCCCATAGACTCAACACTGCACCATAGACTCAACACTGCCCATAACTCAACACTGCACCATAGACTCAACACTGCACCATAGACTCAACACTGCACCATAGACTCAACACTGCACCATAGACTCAACACTGCACCATAGACTCAACACTGCACCATAGACTCAACACTGCCCATAGACTCAACACTGCACCATAGACTCAACACTGCACCATAGACTCAACACTGCACCATAGACTCAACACTGCCATAGACTAAACACTGCACCATAGACTCAACACTGCCCATAGACTCAACACTGCACATGACTCAACACTGACCATAGACTCAACACTGCACCATAGACTCACACTGCACCATAGATCAACACACTGCACCATAGACTCAACACTGCACCATAGACTCAACACTGCCCATAGACTCAACACTGCACCATAGACTCAACACTGCCCATAGACTCAACACTGCACCATAGACTCAACACTGCACCATAAACTCAACACTGCACCATAGACTCAACACTGCACCATAGACTCAACACTGCACCATAGACTCAACACTGCCCATAGACTCAACACTGCACCATAGACTCAACACTGCCCATAGACTCAACACTGCACCATAGACTCAACATGCATAGACTCAACACTGCCCCATAGATCAACATGCCCATAGACTCAACACTGCCCATAGACTCAACACTGCCATAGACTCAACACTGCACCATAGACTCAACACTGCCCATAGACTCAACACTGCCCATAGACTCAGCACTGCACCATAGACTCAACACTGCACCATAGACTCAACACTGCCCATAGACTCAACACTGCCATAGACTCAACACTGCCCATAGACTCAAGCACTGCACCATAGACTCAACACTGCCCATAGATCAACACTGCCCATAGACTCAACACTGCCATAGACTCAGACTACTGCACCATGACTCAACACTGCACCATAGACTCAACACTGCACCATAGACTCAACACTGCACATAGACTCAACACTGCACCATAGACTCAACACTGCCCATGACTAACACCTGACACACCATAACTCAACACTGCACCATAGACTCACACTGCACCATAGACTCAACACTGCACCATAGACTCAACACTGCATAGACTCACAGCACCATAGACTCACACTGCACCATAGACTCAACACTCACCATGACACCCATAGACTCACACTGCACCATAGACTCAACACTGACCATAGACTAACACTGCACATGACTCAACACTGCACCATAGACTCAACACTGCACCATAGACTCAACACTGCACCATTGACTCAACACTGCCAATAGACTCAACACTGCCAATAGACTCAACACTGCACCATAGACTCAACACTGCACCATAGACTCAACACTGCACCATAGACTCAACACTGCACCATAGACTCAACACTGCCCATAGACTCAACACTGCACCATAGACTCAACACTGCCATAGACTCAACACTGCACCATAGACTCAACACTGCACCATAGACTCAACACTGCACCATAGACTCAACACTGCACCATAGACTCAACACTGCACCATAGACTCAACACTGCACCATAGACTCACACTGCACCATAGACTCAACACTGCCCATAGACTCAACACTGCACCCATAGACTCAACACTGCCCATAGACTCAACACTGCCCATAGACTCAACACTGCACATAGACTCAACACTGCCCATAGACTCAACACTGCCCATAGACTCAACACTGCCACATAGACTCAACACTGCACCATAGACCAACACTGCCCATAGACTCAACACTGCACCATAAGACTCAACACTGCCCCATAGACTCAACACTGCACCATAGACTCAACACTGCCCATAGACTCAACACTGCACCATAGAATCAACACTGCACCATAGACTCAACACTGCACCATAGGACTCAAACACTGCCATAGACTCAACACTGCCCCATAGACTCAACACTGCACCATAGACTCAACACTGCACCATAGGACTGCCAACACTGCACCATAGACTCAACACTGCACCATAGACTCAACACTGCCCATTGACCTCACCACTGCACCATAGACTCAACACTGCCACATAGACTCAACACTGCCCATAGACTCAACACTGCACCATAGACTCAACACTGCACCATAGGACTCAACACTGCACCATAGACTCACACTGCACCATAGACTCAACACTGCACCATAGACTCAAGCACTGCACCATAGACTCAAGCACTGCACATAGACTCACACTAGACTCAACACTGCACCATAGACTCAACACTGCCCATAGACTCAACACTGCCCATAGACTCAACACTGCACCATAGACTCAACACTGCACCATAGACTCAACACTGCACCATAGACTCAACACTGCACCATAGACTCAACACTGCACCATAGACTCAACACTGCACCATAGACTCAACACTGCACCATAGACTCAACACTGCACCATAGACTCAACACTGCACCATAGACTCAACACTGCACCATAGACTCAACACTGCACCATAGACTCAACACTGCACCATAGACTCAACACTGCCCATAGACTCAACACTGCACCATAGACTCAACACTGCACCATAGACTCAACACTGCACCATAGACTCAACACTGCACCATAGACTCAACACTGCACCATAGACTCAACACTGCACCATAGACTCAACACTGCCCATAGACTCAACACTGCACCATAGACTCAACACTGCACCATAGACTCAACACTGCACCATAGACTCAACACTGCCCATAGACTCAACACTGCACCATAGACTCAACACTGCACCATAGACTCAACACTGCACCATAGACTCAACACTGCCATAGACTCAACACTGCACCATAGACTCAACACTGCCCATAGACTCAACACTGCACCATAGACTCAACACTGCACCATAGACTCAACACTGCCCATAGACTCAACACTGCACCATAGACTCAACACTGCCATAGACTCAACACTGCACCATAGACTCAACACTGCCCATAGACTCAACACTGCACCATAGACTCACACTGCACCATAGACTCACACTGCACCATAGACTCAAACTGCACATAGACTCAACACTGCACCATAGACTCAACACTGCCCATAGACTCAACACTGCACCATAGACTCAACACTGCACCATAGACTCAACACTGCACCATAGACTCAACACTGCCCATAGACTCAACACTGCCCATAGGCTCAACACTGCACCATAAACTCAACACTGCACCATAGACTCAACACTGCACATGCAAATCATTTATCATCAAAAAACCATGGCAACCGCATCAACAATCCATGGCAACCGCATCAAAAATCCATGGCAACCGCATCAAAAATCCATGGGAACCGCATCAAAAATCCATGGCAACCGCATCAAAAATCCATGGCAACCGCCTTCACCCCCCCCCCCCTCAAATGGGGGCGGGCGAGGGGGAGGAGCCGAAAAGATTTGGCGGGAAACAAACTGCGCGTCACGTGGGAGGGGAAACACCCAAACCTGTTTGTCTCCAAGGCGGGAGGCGATTTTGAGGAAATATGTTAAAGCACAAATTACCAAACTCAACAATAAAACTCCCGATTTATTGGTTCTCTCGGTAAAGTCGCGTAGAAAGGAAGTAATAAACTAATGAAAATTAAACATTATACAATAATTGTATTCTAAATATTTTATTATAATAATAAAGCAATTGTATTGTTTAATTTGTATTATTTCCCTTCTACGTGACTTTACCGACAGAACCAAGAAAATAAAACTCCCATATTGTTGATTTTTTCGGTAAAGTCACGTAGAAGGGAAATGATAAAATACAAATTTAACATAATACAATAATTTAACTATTATAATAAAATTATTTTATTGCTTTATTTTAATTATTTCCTTTCTACGTGGCTTTAAGAATATGAATCTCTGCAGTTTTATTGTTGAAGTACATTAAATACGGAAATATCAAAAGAATATTTTAATGAAAATTTCACCTCAAACGCGATGGCGGAATTTCGAATCCTTCCCGACTCCAGAATCGATGTGCGGCTTATCACCAAATCGATTCTCTCCAATCTGGGACTGCAATAACAAACGATTATAGAATCGATCATCGATTCCCAACGCCCCTTTCTTTTACAGCGGTTGAATCGAGTTGCGTTTTGTTCAAGAATCGAATCGATGACAACGCGGTCTGAGTGGCTAAGCCAATAGAAGCGCTCGCTGCTGGAAGGCGCCGTCCAATCAGAGGCGATGGTGGCTCTAGGTGCACGTAGCCTGGCACCAGCTCCACTGATTATTTGAACCGGTCCCGGGCCTCCCCTAGGTCGCCTCAGCTGGTGTGGTGTGTGAACATCGCCACTGGGGAGACAAAGGCGGCCGGGTAGTAGAGCTAGTAAGATCACGTGAGGAGTTTATACGTCAAGGACGTTATTATATTATATATTTATTTTTTAAAAATTAAGTAATTTTAATGCTTTGTAAATAAAAACAACAATTTGCTAAACCTTGGTCACAATATCTGGACTTGCCTTCATGTAAATCAACGCATAGATTTCTGTTGATATGATTGTGGTTGTACTTTATTAATCCGTAATCTCAAACATTACATACAATAAAGCCAGAAATGGTTAAAAAAAAGTTAAAACAGAGCAATGTAATACAATACACTATTAGACTTTATTGTAAAAAAATATAATTATAAAAAGTCCATCCCATGTGTTGGTGAATTTGTAAATGTTTTAGGCAGGAAATGGCAGGAAATTAGTTTTCAAATTTAGATATTTTTTCTGGGGAGGGGACCCCAGACACCTGGAAAATCTGGCCCCCCCAATGTTGTCTCCATGGCTACGGCCTTGCACTACACTATACACTACACTATACACTACACTATACACTACACTATACACTATACACTACACTATACACTACACTATACACTACTACACACTACACTATACACTACACTATATACTACACTATACACTACACTATACACTACTACACACTACACTATACACTACACTATACACTACACTATACACTACACTATACACTACACTACACTATACACTACACTATACACTACACTATACACTACTACACACTACACTATACACTACTATACACTACACTATACACTACACTATACACTACACTACACTATACACTACACTATACACTACACTATACACTACACTATACACTACTACACACTACACTATACACTACTACACACTACACTATACACTACTATACACTACACTATACACTACTACACTATACACTACACTATACACTACTACACACTACACTACACACTACACTATACACTACACTACACTATACACTACACTATACACTACACTATACACTACCTATGAAAGTCATCTTTCGTCTGTGTGTCTGTCTGCCTGTTTGCGCGGGTACCTTGTGACGTGTTTCACTTACAAACTGTGGGGTTTTACGCATCGAAAAAGTACACAGATACCACACCGTATGCCCCGCGACGGAAAAGCGCTATTCGTATTTCACATCTGTCAAGTTTAAAGTGGTTAAATTAACAATGTATTCCCTTTCATTAGCACAGGGTGGTTCCAGGCCACGCATCTGCGCATGCGCGAGAAAGTCGCCACCGCTGAGGTGAATTCTTCAGTGTGATCGGTGGGGCGGAATTATGAGGTGAATTCTTCAGTGTGATGTCCTCTTCTCCCCAATGTGTGCAGCACTTACTACTATAGGGTCGGTAGCAGAGGTCGCAACCGAGTACCCGATACCCGTACCCTACCCGATACCCGGCTACCCGTACGGGTACGGGTAGCCGTTTGCGACCCTGGTGCGGCCGGGTACGGGTAGACCGTGAGTCATTGGTGAGTAACTGTTTGTCACTCATTTCCCAACGTCTTGTCTCTTCTCACAATTCAAGTTCCTAGAATCAACCCACTGGCGCCTGCAACATGGCTTCATCCCAGAGGTCGCAATCAGGTACCCGATACCCGTACCCTACCCGTACCCGGCCGGGTACGGGTACGGGTACCCGTTTGCGACCTTGGTGCGACCGGGTACGGGTAAGGAATCAAAACCCGTTTGTGACCTCTGGTCGGTAGATACTACTATTATAGTCCTTGGATTATATTATTGTAAAGCAGGTGGGGGGATGGTGGTGGTGGGGGGGTAGCAGCCCAGCCTCAGCCTGCAAAGGTGCCACCTCGGCCAGCTGGGCAATCTAGGCGAGGCTAGGGGCTCTGCACGGGACTAAGCCTCACCACTACACGCTGTGAAGTTAGTACTATTATAGAGTTTGGATAGCTACTACTACAGCCGGTGGATAAACTATACACTACACTATACACTCCACAGTAGTGCCGTACTGCGTAATGAATTGGCACGGTCTGTTCCTGTTGTACTAAACCTTACTAAATGGCTGTGTCGGGTGGTGGCGGGTTTAACGACGGCGCAACATTTATATATTTATTATTTATCTATTTGGTTGTCTACGTTCATTGTCGTTGTTTTTCTTTGCATTCCCCCCGCCAGATTCGTCAAGCAAGAAATGGAAGATAATGCAGCGCTTGGGAAGCGGCCAGACTCTACGGAGAGCCTGCAAGACATCGATGCTGGTGAGCACGGTGGCACCACGGTGTATAGCAGACGTTGACTACCTCGCCTGGTATACAGGAGGTCGTGGGTTCGATCTCTCATCATCATCACGGTGGCTATGAGACGTTGACTACCTCGCCTGGTATACAGGAGGTCCTGGGTTCGATCCCGACCCTGACGCCTGTTGTACAATGCTCCCACCACACCGTCCTCCCCGCCCGTCCGTACCTTTGCAGGAGACAAGAAGACAGCAAGCACCGCCGGTGACAGGCGGCACGCGTGCGGCTTTCCCCACTTCGAGACGCACACGGGCGAGAAGCAGTACGTGTACGCCGAGTGCGGCAAGGGCTTTGCGCACGACTTCAACTTGAACCTGCGAGTGAGGTCGCACACGAACGAGAGGCCGTACGTTTGCGAGGAGTACGGGAAGGGCTCCGCGCAGGCCTGCAACTTGAACCTGCGAGTGAGGTCGCACACGAACGAGAGGCCGTACGTTTGCGAGGAGTACGGGAAGGGCTCCGCGCAGGCCTGCAACTTGAACCTGCGAGTGAGGTCGCACACGGACGAGAGGTCGTACGTTTGCGAGGAGTACGGGAAGGGCTCCGCGCAGGCCTGCAACTTGAACCTGCGAGTGAGGTCGCACACGGACGAGAGGCCGTACGTTTGCGAGGATTGCGGGAAGAGTTTTCCCGGCTGCTCCGACATGAAGAGGCACGCCAGGACGCACGCGGGCGAGAGAACGTACGTGTGCGACGAGTGCGGGCAGGGGTTCACGCAGGTGGACAGCTTGCACGTGCACGCAAGGAAGCACACGGGGGAGAGGCCGTACGTGTGCGCAGTGTGCGGCAACGGGTTTGCTTTGCGTCGCCACCTTCAGCGGCATTCGGTGACTCACGGGGAGTGAGTCTAGCTAGGGAGGGGGTCTAACCGAATACGTTTGGTGGTGCACACTGGGAGGCACGCACGCGGCCGTGAGAGGCTGTGAGCTCGGGGGGGCGTCGGGAATTATTTCAAGAAACAAATCTACACTACTATACACTACACTACTATACACTACACTACTATACACTATACACTGCACTACTATACACTACACTACTATACACTACACTACTATACACTACACTACTATACACTGTACACTACACTACTATACACCACTACTATACACTATACTATACACTACACCACTATACACTACACTACTATACACTACACCACTATACACTACACTACTATACACTACACTACAATACACTACTATACACTACACTACTATACACTACACTACTATACACTACACTATACACTACTATACACTACACTACTATACTCTACACTACTATACACTACACTATTATACACTACACTATACACTACACTACTATACACTACACTACTATACACTACACTACTATACACTACACCACTATACACTACACTACTATACACTACACTACTATACACTACACTATACACTACACTACTATACACTACTATACACTACACTATACACTACTATACACTACTATACACTACACTACTATACACTACTATACACTATACACTACTATACACTACACTATACACTACACTACTATACACTACACTACTATAACTATACACTATAATGACGATGGTAAATAAAGTGCTATGACTTGCGCAGAGAACTTGGATTGAAGTGAGGGTGATTTGCGCAGCGTCAACCTCACTCTCTCGACCAGCCGCATCTGTACCCAGTGGCGAGACGTAGTCAAGACGACTGGAGATGGTCCTGGTTGCAGTGGAACTGTGGAAGGTCCAAAGACCCGTTTTGGTGGAATTTCCTCCACCAGGGGTTCCACACGCCCAGGCTCAGACTAGCCGAGTTTGCCGGGTTAGTTATCCGCCGCCCGGGGTTCGGCGTTGGCAGCTGCTGACTGTAGCGACTCACCAGGGATGTTGAGCTGGTGTGCGCCTACGGTAGCAGCTAGAGGGCCGGGCCAGATGGAACAAGCCAGAGGCACAACTAGCTGGTCAGACACAAATTAACACAGTACACACACACAGTACACACACACAGTACACACACACAGAGTACACACACACAGTACACACACACTACACACACACTACACACACACTACACACACACAGAGTACACACACACAGTACACACACACTACACACACACTACACACACACAGTACACACACACAGTACACACACACACAGTACACACACAGTGTACACACAGAGTACACACACAGAGTACACACACAGTACACACACAGTACACACACACTACACACACACTACACACACAGTACACACACTACACACACTAGCAATCTAAAGCAACGCAGTAAATTCAAAGAAGCAATGTTCTAAAGCCAACAGCCGGTCAACTTTAATCTTCGCCAGACACTTCACCACGGCCAATGCGCCAATATAAATTCCGCAACATTTAATGCTGCCTTGTGAAATACAAACACAACTCAATTAAATTGTCATGTCCATGCTCATTTCAGATTAAGACCGGTCGCACAAAAGCACCCATTTCAGGAAACAATTTAAAGTCCGACTTAACAGACATGTTTTGCCTTCATCCATTAGACTAAAGTAAAAAACTTTCTTTAAAATTATAAACGTCTAAAGTGTTCAACCAAACGCGGTGTGTACCTTGTGTACACACCATAAACATTGCAAGAATCGCGTATCAATTAACAAAACCCACATGCAGACTTTTTGGTTCTTCCGGTAAAGTCACGTAGAAGGGAAATAATAAAACATAATAAAATACAATTCTCACGACGTTTCGGCCACAACGCAAGCAGCCGTCCTCAGGTGAAGAACAGGTCTGTCGGAAAGACAGCGTCTGAATGAAACACCACCAGGTTTGGCAGCGTATATTGCTGTGTATATTGCTGCCAAGCTTGGTGGTGTTCATTCAGACGCTGTCTTTCTGACAGACCTGTTCTTCACCTGAGGACGGCTGCTTGCGTTGTGGTGAAGAACAGGTCTGTCGGAAAGACAGACGCTGTCTTTCCGACAGACCTGTTCTTCACCTGAGGACGGCTGCTTGCGTTGTGGTGAAGAACAGGTCTGTCGGAAAGACAGACGCTGTCTTTCCGACAGACCTGTTCTTCACCTGAGGACGGCTGCTTGCGTTGTGGTGAAGAACAGGTCTGTCGGAAAGACAGACGCTGTCTTTCCGACAGACCTGTTCTTCACCTGAGGACGGCTGCTTGCGTTGTGGTGAAGAACAGGTCTGTCGGAAAGACAGACGCTGTCTTTCCGACAGACCTGTTCTTCACCTGAGGACGGCTGCTTGCGTTGTGGCCGAAACGTGGTGAGAATTGTATTTTATTATGTTTTTATTATTTTATTATTTTCCTTCTACGTGACTTTACCGAAAGAACCAAGAAGATGAATCCCTGCAGTCACGAAAGAATCTTTAAATCGAAACCCACATGCAGTCCTTAACGTAACGTTTCTTCAGACCCAACAACATTTTTTTTAAATCAAACAAACCCCCGATATGTGTACGCTCTGGGTGTGAGCTGTGGTTCTCTGCAACCTGCAACAACAACAACAACAGCAGCAGTGAGCGGCATTGGCGACGTCAAGAAGCAACACGACAGATCGTGGTCAAACCCCGCAAAGGGCTGGATTGTCACTTGGAGAATTGCCGATTGTGGCCGACATTTCTCCGTGTCATCCAATCTCTAACGTGGGGCACGAGAGCGTTGACAAGCGACTGCCGTTTGAAACAAACTCCTCCACATCTTTATCTCACCGGGTGAGACCCACGCAGCTGTGCGAGCGCTCTTTGATTTAGAAGTTGTTCACGATATAATACGCAAATTATATCACACTGGTCAACAAAACAAAACAACAACATGTAGTTCTGGCCTGGACTTTTGCAGCTGTTCTGGACTAAATTCAGGGTGCCGATTTCAAATCTGATCTCAGATTTGCTCCGTCCGTCGCATCTCATTTTTATGCTATCGGCATACCCCGTCAAATGGTCTCTCTCTCATCCTCCACGGAGCAGCGTGTTCTCACGAGGAGAACCTCACAAGCAACATCAACAGACTTCCGTTATCGTGTTGCAGCCGGAAAGACAGCGTCTGAATGAACACCACTAAGCTTGGCAGCGTATATTTAAGCTGGGTTAGAGGAGGAAGAGCGCCTTGACAAAGGGACTCACATATCAACAGAGGAATGTAGTATATTTATAGGAAATTCAGATATGGGATTAGTCACTACTTGTGGAATGTGTAGGAGGTGGGCGGGGGGTTTCAAAGTCATATTATGCAGGATTAGCAGCATCAAAGGGAGGGAGTAGGGGTAGCATTAATAAAGGGAAGGAATCATATTCTTAGGTTTTTTTCGATAAAGTCACGTAGGTAAAAAAATTTAAATTAATAAAAGTTAAATAAAAAAAGCTTCCGGAAGCTTGTGTTGCCTCCGAAACGTCGTGATTTTTATTTTATGTAACTTTTATTAATACATTTTTTTTTTACCTACGTGACTTTACCGAAAAAACCTAAGAATACGAATCCTTGCAGTCACGAAAGCTTCAAATCTAGAAAGGGAAGGAATGTTAATAGTATGGGAGCTGCAGCAACTAAGCCACCACGTAAAAAAACTAAAATATAAACTACATCAGTATCATCAATATACTAAATATACTCTCCAATAAGCCGAGCTGCTGTCACCGTCACCGTGGTCGTCACCTGTCTAGGCTGCACCTCGGCCAGAGGAGGGGAGGTCCGCCCCGAACGTCGCCACGTTCAGGCGCCGCTGCTCCGCCAACGTCACGCGGCAGTTCCTGGCGGGGCGGGAGGAGGAGGAGGGGGGAGGGGCGGGGGGTGGGGGGGTGAGCACGGCTGGTCAGAGGTCGCAGATGGGTTTTGATTCCTTACCCGTACCCGGCCGCACCAGGGTCGCAAACGGGTACCCGTACCCTACCCGTACCCTACCCGTTCATTACCCGTACCCTACCCGTACCCTACCCGTACCCTACCCGTACCCTACCCGTACCCTACCCGTTCCCTACCCGTACCCTACCCGAAATGAGTGACAAACGGTGACTCACCAGTGACTCACGGCCTACCCGTACCCGGCCGCACCAGGGTGGCAAATGGCTACCATTGGAACCTCATTTGCCAGCAAAAAATATTATAATTGGTTTTTTACCCTTTTATCTGGCAAACAAAACTGACACCTTTGCATAGACCACAATACCTGCAGCCATAATGCGTCATCTGGTCCAACCCATGTGAAACTAGGCTCTAAGGAAAGCTGTCTCGGGTGTGGACCAATCAACTTCAAGGACAGTGCATACATTATCAGAGTTGTCTTTTTTGTTTGCATTATGACCGCAGGTATTGTGGTCAATGCAAACACGACTCCTCGTAAAAAAGGTGTCAGTTTTGTTGACAGATAAAAGGGTAAAAAAACAATGATCATATTCTGCTACTGCTGACAAATGATGTTCCAATGGTCTAAACCCGACATCAGAGAGGTCTCTGCACGGCTCCACGCCATCCTGCGTCTAGACAAATGTTCGTCTGGTGCCCAGTCAAAGAGTTGCACGTCCTTCTCTTATTCTCGGGGCTGGGATTTTTTCCGAATCAAGTGCAACTACGCAATTCACGCGGCGTGCAATTTTTTTTGGCGCGCCGATTCAAGTTAACGTCACACATTTTTGCGACGCCCAAACTTTCCAGATGTGCCAGGAACGGCACAAACAATTTGCCCAAGCTCTGTCATCCTATAATGGGATGGTTAGGCCAACTCCGTTTGTGAGTTTCTATACACGAGGTGGGGGGTGGGGGTGGAACAGCAACACCATCTCCGCACAGACGGAGACGGAGCCCGCTTGCTGTACTGCCGCCTCCCCCATCGCCTCCCCCAGCAGGCGTTGCACTTGAAGGCGAGGAGATCCAACAAGAACACACACACACCACGAGCGAGTGGCAGAGGCGGCCGTTACCTCCCGCCGTCTTTGGAAATGTTGTCAAAGAAGCTCCTGGTTTTGTCGTAGAAGCAGCCGTCCAGGAAGACGGGGGAGCTCGTGCGGGGACCCCTCAGCTTGTCCGCTGCTCAAGGGGAGACGCAACGGCAGAAGTGAGGGGGTGGCCTGGACAATTAAACACACAAAGATCCGCCCCCCCCACCCAACTCAAGACTCCACTGGTCAACACACATTCAGACGCTGTCTCCTCGACAGACCTGGTCTTCGCCTGAGGACGGCTGCTTGCGTTGTGGCCGAAACGTCGTGAGAATTATTTAATGTTTTATTTTTATTATTTTATTATTTCCCTTCTACGTGATGACTTTACCGAAAGATCCAAGAAGATGGTCAACACACTTTTACTGGCATAAGGTATTCCAACGGTTTTAAGGTAATTTAGTTAGTCAACATCTCCTAGCCACCGTGATGATGATGATGAGAGAAACACACAAACTCCAAATATACAGCAGCAGGCATCGTCAGGGTTGGGATCGAACCCACGCCCTCCTGCACACCAGGCGAGGTAGTTAACATCTCATAGCCACCGTGATGATGACAAGTTTGCAGTCGGTACCACATTGAGAAGTGTGTCAAAATTGAGTGACAAGATTTCTATTCTATGAGATCTCTTTTACCATTGGCAAAATATAGTAGTAGGTTTTTACCCTTTTAAACTGGTACAAAACTGACACCTTTATTCAAGGCATCATGTTTGCAATAACCACAACACAAGTAGTCAAAAAAGCAAACAAAAAGAAGCAACTCTGATAATGATGATAAGGACAGTGCATATTATTATCATTATCAGAGTTGCTTCTTTTTGTTTGCTTTGTTGACTACTTGTGTTGTGGTTATTGCAAACATGATGCCTTGAATAAAGGTGTCAGTTTTGTACCAGTTTAAAAGGGTAAAAACCTACTACTAAGATTTCTATTTTGCCGATACAGCAGCGGAGGACGAAGTGAGTTGTTGAGTGGCGGCAGCGTGTGAGTGAGTTCCCCCACCCCAGTATGACGCAGCTTTACCAAGTTTGCAGTGGGTACCACATTGGGAAGTTTCTAAAAATTGAGTGACAAGATTTCTATTTTGACGATACAGCAGCAAAATTAAAATTAATCGAAACGTCGTGATTTTTTATTTTTTTTTATTTTTTTTTATTTTACTTTTATTAATTTTAATTTTTTACCTACGTGACTTAGTTGTTGATCAGTGGCGGCAGCGTGTGAGTGAGTGCCCCACCTTCTCTCCGCTTGGCCTCCCTGCCCCGGAACTCCCTGTCCAGCGCCTCGCGGTCCAACTTCGCGTTGGCGCTCGCAAAGTCAAACTCCGCGTCCAACTCAACGCACGGCTCCGGGGCCCCACGGGGAGTCTGGGCGGCAATCCGCTTCGTGCTCCGACACCGTCGCTGCTGACGCTGGGGGGACGTCTGCACCCCCCGCTCCACCGTGGCGCTCTTCCTCGCGGCTGTGGGAGATAGTGCAGCTGCGTGTGAGTGTGTGAGTGTGTGTGTGTGAGTGTGTGTGTGAGTGTGTGTGAGTGTGTGTGAGTGTGTGTGTGAGTGTGTGTGAGTGTGTGTGTGATTGTGTGTGTGTGAGTGTGTGTGAGTGTGTGTGTGTGAGTGTGTGTGAGTGTGCGTGTGTGCGTGAGTGTGTGCGTGTGTGAGTGTGCGTGTGTGCGTGAGTGAGTGTGTGCGTGAGTGTGTGAGTGCGTGTGTGAGTGTGTGTGTGTGCGTGTGAGCGTGTGAGTGTGTGCGTGTGTGTGTGTGAGTGTGTGTGAGTGCGTGTGTGCGCGTGTGTGTGTGTGCATGTGTTTTTCACTATAAATCCTTTATATGCGTGGCATCGGTTTTATTTTATTATTCATTTCTGTTTTTCTTGAGTAAGAGTTTCATTTTTATCACATTGGTATTTTAAATTAAATATGAAATTTTTTTACGAACATTAATTGTCACGCACAACGAGTCTGTGTGCAAAATGTCAGCTCGATCGGATCATGGGAAGTGGGTTAAAAAACGACCGAAAATTTTGCATGGTCGTAAGCGCGCAAGCAAGCAAGCTAACTTAATATAAAGGATTTAAACAAGTATAACCCGTAAAAACTAAGTTTTTCACTATAAATCCTTTATATGCGTGGCGGCTAGAGTCCTCTCGTCCTCTGGCTTGAGATGGCTGCCACCTATGGGTCAGATGATTGCGTGGCAGCATTAAGAAATTGGTAATTAAATATAATATTTTTGTCCTAAAAAGTGTAAAATTTTGGAAAAAAAATTCACGAACATAAATTGTCACGCACAACGAGTCTGTGTGCAAAATATCAGCTCGATTGCATCACGGGAAGTGGGTTAAAAAACGGCCGAAAGATTTGCACGGTCCTAAGCGCGCAAGCAAGTGAACTTAATATAAAGGATTTAAATAAAAAAACATCGGATTTCCGTACGACGTCAGGATAAGCTCCGTTAGCGAGCACCTGCAAAGGCTGCTGGCTGCAAGAGGGGGGCGGGCGGGCGGGCGGTACAACGCCCGGCCACCTTTGCATCCCCAGCGTTTACCGCGCCGCCCGTACCTGTGGCTCCTCCGTGTGCAGGCCGCCGCCCGTCCGCCGTGTCCCGCACGAGCCGGCGGGCTCCGCGCGTGCCGCCCCCGTGGCCGCCGCGGGCTCCGTGCTGCGTGTCCCGCAGGGGGCGGGCGCCCCGTGACGAGGAGGACTGGACGGGGGCGAGGGTGGGTGGTCACGCAGCGACGGGATCAATCGTAGCGTGTCCAGTAACAACAAATATGATAATTGGTTTTTTATCCTTTTGTAATGCGGGCGTAAACGGCCCTCCGGAAGTGACGTCATGAGGGGAGGAGTTAGGTCACGTGGGGGAGAGGGGTTAAGCTATAGAGGGAGGGGAACCGGAAGAGGAAAGGGAGTGATGGGAGACCAGGAACGAGAGAGGCCACGAAGGGCGAAAGCGGAGGGTGGCGAGATCGCCACGGACACGGGGAGCGAGGATCGGCACCGTCGGCCAGCGGTGACCGACCCGAAGCAGCGAGGAGGCTGCAGTCAGCAGCGGGGCTGCATACAGAGTCAGCAGCGGGTCTGCATACGGAGTAGCAGCCAAGAGGGTCTGCATATAGAGTAAGCAGCGGGGATCTGCACAGGGAGTCAGCAGCGAGTCTGCAGGGAGAGGAAGGAGGTTACAATAGAGAAAGCAGAGAGTCTGCAGGGAGAGGAAGGAGGCTACAATAGCGATAGCAGCCGGGGGCTACAAATAGAGTGTCTATAAGAGAGTGCCGTGTGGGAAAAGACAAGAACCCAATAAAGGACACGAAGTCAGAGAGAAGCGTCCGAGTCCTTTATTACACTTTTATCTGGCAACAAAACTGACACCTTTTTTACAAGGAGTCATGTTTTGAGTTGTGAGCCTTTTGGCGTCATCTGGTCCAACACCATGTGAGACTGGCCTCAAGGAAAGCTGTCTCGGGTGTGGACCAATCAACTTCAAGGACAGTGCGTACATTATCAGAGTTATGTTTTTTGTTTGCATTCCAACTGCAAGTATTGTGGTCTATGCAAACATGACTCCTTGTAAAAAAGGTGTCAGTTTTGTTGCCAGATAGAAGGGTAAAAAAACAATTATCATATTTTTCTACTGGCAAATGAGGTTCCAATGGTGTAAATGCTTTACTCCGAGCTCTCATACTCTGATGGTGCATTGTCTTTGAGTTGTGCGCCTTTTGGCAGTCATCTTGTCCAACTCCATGTGAGACTAGGCTCTAAGGAAAGCTGTCTCGGGTATGGACCAATCAATTTCAAGGACAGTGCATACATTATCAGAGTTGTGTTTTTTGTTTGCATTCCGACCGCAGGTATTGTGGTCAATGCAAACACGACTCCTTGTAAAAAAAGGTGTCAGTTTTGTTGCCAGATTACAGGGTAAACAACCAATGATCAGAGTTAAATATCTCGGTGGGGTCCTGCCCGCTAAAGTAACCAACCAGTTTGGCGGCGAAGAGAACGGCTGCCCCCCTCTCACCTGCACGACGGCCAGGTGGGGGTGCAGAGCGGAGAGCGGGCACCCCAACTCCGCCAGGTCCTTGATCTCGCTGGCACGGAAGATGATGTAGTCGTAGATCTCCTCGCGAGGGGCGACGGCTCGCTCGGCGGGGCGACCCTCCGTGCCGCACACACGCACTGCGCACGCACAAAGACGCCGCTAACGCCGCTAACGGTGCCGTGGTGGTGGTGGGTGTGTGGGCGCCACCGTGGTGAGAAGTGAACCACCTCGCCTGGTGTCTATCGGAGGTCGTGCGTTTCATCCCAACCCTGGCGTCGGTTTTTGTCTATCACATCGGGTTTTTGAGATGATGTCAAATATTGCATTTTCAAAAAAAACTTGCGGAAGAAAAATATTAAGTGAATGTGGATATCTACGTAAAATGATATTGTAAACACACTATCCTAAAATACAGCACCGTATTTTAACACGAAAGCAATCACTGACTTTTTTCGATTTAAAGCTTTCGTGACTGCAGGGATTCATCTTCTTGGTTCTTTCGGTAAAGTCACGTAGAAGGGAAGTAATAAAATAATAAAAATAAAACGTAATAAAATAATTCTGACGACGTTTCGGCTACAACGCAAGCAGCCGTCCTCAGGTGAAGAACACAAAACTTTAAGATCCTTCAACAAACTCCGGGATAATCGAGTCTCTCACCTTTCTGAAGAGATGCCACGACTCTAAGCTTAAATAGACGTTCCAAGCCTGGGGCGTGTCATTCAGACTCTGTCTTCTCGACAGACCTGTTCTTCACCTGAGGACGGCTGCTTGCGTTGTGGCCGAAAAGTCGTGAGAATTATTTTATTATGTTTTATTTTTATTATTTTATTATTTCCCTTCTACGTGACTTTACCGAAAGAACCAAGAAGATGAATCCCTGCAGTGGGGCTGGGTGGGGAGGGGCTGGGTGGGGAGGGTGGGGCTGGGTGGGGGGTGGGAGGGGCTGGGTTGGGAGGGGCTGGGTGGGGAGGGTGGGGCTGGGTGGGGGCTGGGTGGGGAGGGGCTGAGTGGGGAGGGGCTGCTCACCCCGTGGTGCCCTTATAAAACTCAACGTTTCACCTACTCACGCCGCCTTGTGCTGCCCGCCCTCACAGTCGGCCATGTTTGCAGAACACAGCACGCCCCACGCCCTGGTCACCGTCGTTGACCCTGGCCAACGTGTTCCTAGCAGCTCCCTCCGCAAGGAGCAGGGAAGTGTTTAAGCCCTCACCCCCTTTGACCCGTGACCCCCCCCACCCCCCCGTGCGTGACCTTTGGCCAAGGCGACGGTGCAGTCGTCCGTGTTGACCCCGCTCAGGGTGCCCTCGTAGCGGATGCCGGCCATGGAGATCAAGCTCGTCCTGCTGCCCAAGCACAGCGTCCACGTGGCCATGATGCTGCTGCTCCTGCTGATGATGATGCTGATGTTGATGATGCTGCTGATGATGATTCTGATGATGCTGCTGCTGATGATGCTGCTGATGATGATGATGCTGATGTTGATGATGCTGCTGATGATGATTCTGATGATGATGCTGCTGCTGCTCGTAGCCGCCGCCGGCTCGAGCTGCGGGAGACAACAAGAGGGGAGGGTGGGGCCGGGCAGGAGGAGGTGATGATGGTGATTGTGTTGATGATGTTGTTGATGATGATGGTGTTGTTGATGTTGTTGATGATGATGTTGTTGTTGTTGATGTAGTTAATGTTGTTGATGATGTAGTTAATGTTGTTGATGTTGTTGATGATGATGTTGTTGTTGTTGATGATGTAGTTAATGTTGTTGATGATGTTGTTGTTGGTGGTGATGATGTTGTTGATGATGATGTTGTTGATGATGATGTTGTTGATGATGTAGTTAATGTTGTTGATGATGATGTTGTTGATGTTGATGGTGATCACCCACGATGCGCCCCGCGTGTTCACGCCGCTAGAACTGAGCTGCTCACCGAGTCGCGTCGTGCAAAGGGCGCCAAATTGTGGGGGAGGGGATTTTTTTCCCTCTTCCTGTCGACGGGGGTATTATTTATTTATTTGTTATATATTTTTTTATTACATTTTTATATTTTATTATTTTTATTATTAATATTGTGTTCCCTATCTACGCGACGTTACCGAAATAAACAAAGAATTGCGCTCAACGTCTGTCGGGTCACTTGAGTTCACCCCCAAACCCCGCCCCCCTCGCCCCCCTCGCCCCGCCCCCCGCCCCCCTCGCCCCGCCCCCTCGCCCCTCGCCCCTCGCCCCACGACTTCCTCTTGTCCACTTCCTGCCCCCCGCCCCCCTCCCTTCACCCCTCCTGGTGGTGGTGGGGGGTGGTGGTGGTGGGGGTGGTGGTGGGTGGTGGTGGGGGGGTGGTGGTGGGTGGTGGTGGGTGGTGGTGGGTGGTGGTGGTGGGGGGGTGGTGGTGGGGGGGTGGTGGTGGGGGGTGGTGGGGGGAGAGGTGGGGCTGGGTGTGGAGGGTGGGGGCTGGGAGGGGTGGGGCTGGTCACCCCGTGGTGCCCTTACAAAACTCAATGTTTAACCTACTCACGCTGATGATGATGCTGCTGGTGATGATGCTGCTGCTGATGATGCTGCTGCTGATGATGCTAATGATGATGATGTTGCTGCTGCTGATGATGATGCTGCTGATGATGCTGCTGCTGCTGATGATGATGCTGCTGCTGATGATGATGATGCTGCTGCTGCTCCAGCTGATGATGCTGCTGCTGCTGCTGATGATGATGCTGCTGCTGCTGATGATGATGCTGCTGTTGATGCTGCTGTTAATGAAGGTGATAAGTGGAGACACGTGGATGGGCTAAACCATTTAAACACTCACGCGCCACCTGCTACAGCAATTAACCACTCAGCTAATTAAGGCGATGGGCTTGGGCACTTTGAACACCCAATGGTCACACGACACCCCCCACACACACACAGAGATGGTGGTGGTGGCATCTCCTCTTCTCAAGTGAAAACGCGCAGGTGGAGCCATGGAACATTTAAAATCTCCTCTGGAAGTGAGTTGATAACCCCCCTGCCCCCCATCTCTCTCCCCATCTCTCCCCATCTCCCCCCATCTCTCTCCCCATCTCTCTCCCCCTACTGCCTCGTCCCCATCTCCCGTACCGTGTCACTGTCCGCAGTTTCGACTTCTGCAAGTGACTCAAAGTTGCGCTATGAGCAGTCTTCTACAGCACTCGTCTGACGGCTCGAAATCATCCTCGCGTGCTGTTTGATATTAGGGGGAGCCCCCGTGCTGCTGTGTGAGCTGCTGTGTGAGCTGCTGTGCGTGCTGCTGTGCGAGCTGCTGTGTGTGTGCTGCTGTGTGTGCTGCTGTGTGAGCTGCTGTGTGTGCTGCTGTGTGAGCTGCTGTGTGTGCTGCTGTGTGAGCTGCTGTGTGTGCTGCTGTGTGAGCTGCTGTGTGAGCTGCTGTGTGAGCTGCTGTGTGTGCTGCTGTGTGAGCTGCTGTGTGAGCTGCTGTGTGTGCTGCTGTGTGTGCTGCTGTGTGAGCTGCTGTGTGAGCTGCTGTGTGTGCTGCTGTGTGAGCTGCTGTGTGTGCTGCTGTGTGAGCTGCTGTGTGTGCTGTGTGTGTGCTGTGTGTGTGCTGTGTGTGTGCTGTGTGTGAGCTGCTGTGTGAGCTGCTGTGTGAGCTGCTGTGAGCTGCTGTGTGTGCTGCTGTGTGAGCTGCTGTGTGAGCTGCTGTGTGAGCTGCTGTGTGTGCTGCTGTGTGAGCTGCTGTGTGAGCTGCTGTGTGCTGCTGTGTGAGCTGCTGTGTGAGCTGCTGTGTGCTGCTGTGTGAGCTGCTGTGTGTGCTGCTGTGTGTGCTGCTGTGTGAGCTGCTGTGTGCTGCTGTGTGTGCTGCTGTGTGAGCTGCTGTGTGTGCTGCTGTGTGTGCTGCTGTGTGAGCTGCTGTGTGTGCTGCTGTGTGTTGCTGTGTGAGCTGCTGTGTGAGCTGCTGTGAGCTGCTGTGTGAGCTACTGTGTGTGAGCTGCTGTGAGCTGCTGTGTGAGCTACTGTGTGTGCTGCTGTGTGTGCTGCTGTGTGAGCTGCTGTGTGCTGCTGTGTGTGCTGCTGTGTGTTGCTGTGTGAGCTGCTGTGTGAGCTGCTGTGAGCTGCTGTGTGAGCTACTGTGAGCTGCTGTGAGCTGCTGTGTGAGCTGCTGTGTGTGCTGCTGTGTGCTGCTGTGTGAGCTGCTGTGTGAGCTGCGGGAAGACAAAGGTGGTTGGGGAGGCTCTGAGCCTATGGAATGCATTGTGTGTTGGTGGTGTGTCGCATTTACCTGTGTCGCATTGCATCTCTTGTGAACGACCCCAGGCCTGATACTTTCATAATTACCATTTGAACTTAATTTGGAGCTTTCGTGACTGCAGGAATTATTCTTTGGTTCTTTGGGTAAAGTCACGTATAAAGATAAAATAATAAATTAAATTAAATACTAGCATACTACGACGTTTCGATTGCAACACAAGCAATCATCATCAGGTATAAATTAAATAGAAACACAAATCTAGTATACTTATAAATGTATACTTAGAAATGTATACTAGATTTGTGTTTCTATTTAATTTTTATTAAATAGAAATAGAACACAAATCTAGTATACTTAGTATACTTAGAAAAGTAGACTAGATTTGTGTTTCTATTTACTTTATACCTGATGATGATTGCTTGTGTTGCAATCGAAACGTCGTATGCTAGTATTTAATTTATTATTTTATCTTTATACGTGACTTTACCGAAAGAACCAAAGAATAATTACCATTTGGTTAATGCTTGGCCAACATCTGTGCTATATACCATGAAGTTGTTACCCAAGGCGATTCCGAGGGTTTTAACCTCCGTTCCCCGTCTGTATCGCCAGCAATCCGTGCACCTTGTTGTCGAGTTATAATTTGACATCCTGAGGTTGAGGATCTAGCAAAGTTTCGATTTAAAGCTTTCGTCACTGCAGGGATTCATCTTCTTGGTTCTTTCGGTAAAGTCACGTAGAAGGGAAGTAATAAAGTAATAAAATTAAATATAAAACATAATAAAATAATATAATGTTTTATTTTTATTATTTTATTACTTCCCTTCTACGTGACTTTACCGAAAGAACCAAGAAGATGGATCTAGCAAAGCTTCGAACTTTTCCCGTTGAATTTTGTTTGTTTTTTAAAACCGCCAATTGCGATGTCCAACCACCCCGTGCGGTTTGTCCGACTCCGGGATTTCGATGACATTTTGACGACCTCCATCTCCTCCTCCAGCAGCAGCAGCTGTCTTCGGTGTGGCGAGGAGGGATGAGGGGTGAGGCATCCTGATTACATCACGGGACCTCCTTTACCAGATACCAACATACACTCATGGGCGTTTTCCCCTTTTTTCTGGCAAACAAAACTGACACCTTTTGCAAGGAATCGCGTTGACATTAACCACAAAAACTTGCAGTCAAATGCAAACAAAAAAACAACACTCTGATCATGTATGCATTGCCCTGGGCTCTAAAGAAAGCTGTCTCTGGTGTGGACCAATCAGTTTCAAGGACAGCGATGGTGCTGCTGCTGCTGATGGCGCTTGTTACTGAATGATGATGATGATGGGTGATGGATGATGATGATGAATATGGGAGTGTATTACCTAGAGCTCCTGTGTTCTCTTCTGCAGTGGGAGAAGCTGCAGCTGCAGCAGGAGAAGCTGCAGCTGCAGCAGGAGAAGCTGGACCTGGATCAGGACAAGCTGCAGCTGCAGAAGGAGAAGCTGCAGCTGCAGCAGGAGAAGCTGGACCTGGATCAGGACAAGCTGCAGCTGCAGCAGGAGAAGCTGCAGCTGCAGCAGGAGAAGCTGGACCTGGATCAGGACAAGTTGCAGCTGCAGCAGGACAAGCTGCAGCTGCAGCAGGAGAAGCTGCAGCTGCAGCAGGAGAAGCTGGATCAGGAGAAGCTGCAGTGGGACCAGCTGCAGGTGCAGCCGCTGGGACATGACCTGGAGCGAGCGGAGCAAGCTACTGCTGCTGCTACTGCTGCTGCTACTGCTTCAGCTGCTCCTCGGCAAGCGTCCAAACGACGTCACGCAGCCCCCGCTGACACTGCCGGTGGTGCTGATGGCGGCGGTCGTGTCAAGAAGAAGCTGTTCGCCTCTCTTGCAGAGCTGCTCGACATTCAGCAGCGTCACAGCCAGATGCTCAGCGAGCTGCTGAGTCGCAAGTGATGGGAGGAGGAGCAAACTCACTCATCCTGGACATTGAGCCCCAGCACATGTGCCCCACTGTGAGGGCGGGCACAAGCCCCTTCCCTCCCACCCAGCCCTTCCCACCCAGCCCCTCCCCACCCAGCCCCACCCTCAATTGATTGAACCCACTCTCGTGTTGACTGTGTAACAAGGTTTCTGTGTGAAGGTTCCATGGTGTAATGGTTAGCACTCAGGACTTTGAATCCTGCGATCTGAGTTCAAATCTCGGTGGAACCAAGTCATGTTTAAAAAATGCTTTTGGTAGTTGTTTCAATAATTGGGATCACGAGTTCTTAGTAATTATTTAAACTGATTTTTCGTTATATAGGTAGGAACAATATGTTCCACACTGCCCATCAGGGATTTTTTGTCTGTCTGTCGTGCATAAATATATATATAATATAAACAGCTCTTTGATTGGTGGAGACCTCCTGCCGGTACGGAGAGAGGAGGGGCCTAAGGGAGGAGGGTCAGTCAGGGGAGGGGCCTAAGGAAGGGGGGAGACAGGAGAGGGGCCTGAGGGGGGGGGGGGGTGTCAGGGGAGGGGCCTAGGGGAGGGTCCGATAGTGAAGGGGGCTGTCTACCTGGCTACCTCAAGTCACGTGATCGTGTACACAGCAGGTAGGAACAACAGTTCCACACTGCCCATCAGGGATTATTTGTCTGTCTGTCTGTCATGCATAAATATATATATAATATATTTATGCACGTTTAATGCCACTCTTTCGGGACTCAACCAGGAGTCCAGTAGAGTAGAATCTTGATTTTTACATATGAATGTGCGTCATGTCTCTGCAAGCATGGCCTACGACCGTATCACCCTGAATGCGCCCGGTCTCGTCTGAGCTCGGCCCGCGCGCGTTGGGAGGAGTGAGACGGACGATTAGCGCGGCACTGGGGCCGCGAGAGATGGCGACGGACCTGGGAGGATTTCGATGTAAAGCTTCTTTCGTGACTGCAGGGATTCATCTTCTTGGTTCGTTCGGTAAAGTCATCACGTAGAAGGGAAATAATAAAATAATAGAAATATAAAACAATAAAAATTCTCACGACGTTTCGACTGCTGCAACACAAGCAATCATCGTCAGATGTGAAATCCACAGCAAGAATTTTTTTCAAATTTTCAAATTTTCTTGCTGTGGATTTCACACCTGACGATGATTGCTTGTGTTGCAGTCGAAACGTCGTGATAATTTTTTATTGTTATATATTTATATTATTTTATTATTTCCTTTCTACATGACTTTACCGAATGAACCAAGAATATGAATCCCTGCAGTCACGGAAGCAGCTTTAAATCGAAATGTACAGCTCTGTGTCCACTGTTGGATGAAGGCCTCGCCGGTCATGGGGTTAGTTTGACCATACTTCACCACGCCGGTCAGTGCAAACTAGTGACGTGGGGGGTGGTGGGATGTTGCTTGGCTCGTCACCTATTCCGATACAATTCGCCACTGTCCATTTCCGTGACCGGGAGTCAAACTCAGGTCTCAAATTCGCAAGCGCTTGAATTTCACCAGGAATCAATTGAAACTTAACGTCTCTTTGTGCAAGGGTGACCAGGAGCGATCTAAGCATACGGAGCTCAAAACGACAATAGAAATCCAGTTGCTTATCAGCACTACGTACATTACCTAGGATGTTATATTGTAGAGAGTTGGAAACACCCAACTGCGAGGTTGAGTTCAAGTCGTGTTAGGGTCACGGACTGCGCCTCATCAGCAGGATCATCATCATCATCAGCAGCAGCAGCATCCTCATCAACGTCAAGAGCAACAGCATTGGTGGTTGCTGAAACGAGCAGGACATTGTCAGCCTGTACCACGTGGTGCATATACATCATCAGCGGCTGTCCCACTGAACCAGGTCCCCCGGCGCAGGAATGTGGAATGTCCATCTCCGGCACTGGACGATGTGGAGCGCTGCTTGTGGCTGTCAAAGTGCCGCCGTCTGCTGGGCGCTGTTACGACTGCCAGAGAAAGGCGTTTGCGGTCAAGTTTACCGAATATAAAATTGGTACATTGTTTAAAACAATTACATGTCATTGTTTCAGTAATAATGGGTTATGATAGTATTTCAGTATGAGCTGGATAAAAGCACGTTTTGCATGCAAGTCCATCCAAAGTGCACTTGTGTAATGCGGGCGTAAACGGCCCTCCGGAGGTGACGTCAGGAGGGGAGGAGTTAGGTCACGTGGGGGGGTGAGGGGTTAGGCTATAGAAGGAGGGGAACCGGAAGAGGACGGGGGTGACGGGGAACCAGGAACAGAGAGAGGCCACGAATGGCGAAGCGGAGGGTGGCGAGATCGCCACGAACACGGGGGAGCGAGGATCGGCACCGTTGGCCAGCGGTGACCGACCCGAAGCAGCGAGGAGGCTGCAGTCAGCAGCGGGGCTGCACAGAGAGTCAGCAGCGGGGCTGCATACAGAGTCAGCAGCGGGTCTGCATACGGTAGCAGCCAGAGGGTCTGCACATAGGGGTAGCAGCGGGAGTCTGCATAGAGGTAGCAGCGAGTCTGCAGGGAGGAGGTTACAGTAGATGAAGCAGAGAGTCAGAGGGAAGAAGAAGCTATAATAGCAGTGAATAGCCGGGGGCTACAAATACAGAGTTATAACAGAGTGCCGTGTGGGTGAAGACGAGAACCCAATAAAAGACACGAAGACAGAAGGAAGTGTCCGAGTCCTTTTATTACACTGGAGTCAGAAGTGAAACGGCATGGCGAAACAACTGAGGAAAAAGAATATTCCATCCCCGGCGTCGGCTTCATCTTCGGACGACGACGATCTTCCTCCTGCGGTCGGCTTCACTTCGGCGGAGGGAGAGATCCGTGAGGGCCCGGGCGTCGAGGAGGTGGCCCCTTCGTCCGACCCATCTGCGTTGAAGGACGAAGATTTAAGATGGACCCGGATGGCGGAGCAACTGGCAACCCTAAAAACCGTCATCACAGAGTTGTGTGACCTTGTCACGCCAAGGGCGGCGTTGGAAGGTGATGGTGGTGATCGGCAGGAGCCCGGGTCGTCTTCGATGGCG